>NW_010293484.1:25758-43559 GCF_000700745.2 Antrostomus carolinensis
TGATGATGTAGAGGTTAATGCATTCTTGCAGAGGCCATGAAAACAGCTGAAGTTTTAATTGTGATAAGGCATGATGTAGTTTGCTTTTCTGTGATAGTCTACCTTTTCACAGAATCACAGAATGTCAGGGATTGGAAGGGACCTCAAAAGATCATCCAGTCCAATCCCCCTCCTGGAACAGGTACCTAAATGAGACCACATAGAAAGTTTGCCACAATCTAAGTCTTCTGGGTTCATCATTCTGCAAGCATCCCTAAAATGGAAAGATTGTTCTCCTTTGAGAAGCACCATTAGTATTCAGAATATGTTAGCATACAGGAGTTTAAATTTTGACATCATGCCTCCTGCTTTTCCATTGAAAAATAGTACAATTTTACATGATCAAGTGGAGGAAATTCCATCTGAGGATTCGGGTAACTGAAAAAGAGAGTGATTTAGCTGATGCCTGATTATTGTAAGGAATTTAATTTTAAAAAAAATTACTGATGAAAGAGAATAATATTGTAAGCAGTGGCATATCTTTTTAAAATGTATCATCTCAGAAGGTTTTTTCTCTCTTCAGAATAAAAATTAAATAAGAT
Source organism: Antrostomus carolinensis (assembly GCF_000700745.2). NCBI lineage: Eukaryota > Metazoa > Chordata > Aves > Caprimulgiformes > Caprimulgidae > Antrostomus > Antrostomus carolinensis. The sequence continues at coordinate 26,340 of NW_010293484.1, forward strand.
TTTCTCAAAGATCTGTGCAAGAATGTGTTCACATTGAAGTGACCCTTATGTATTGCATGCATTCCGAGGTAACCTATAAGGAATTAAAATTACTAAGTCTCCTTCCAGTCACAGAGTCCAACAGAGTTAAGAAACTGTTGCTTAACAAAACACATGTACACTTTTAATACTTACCCCATAAATTAAGTATCTCAGAGGAGTTCAAGAGACTCTAACTAATTAATCAAAACCACTGGTTTGTTTTGTTGACAACCATGCAGGAGTGTTGATCTGAGGGAACGGTAAACTGGGAATTACCATTCAGCTTTCAAGCTCTTCAGTCCAGCTAGGAAATTACAAAAGTAGGCATTTTCTTTCCAAATCTCAGGCAAACCAGAAGGGAAGGGAATCATAACATTTCTTTCCAATAATTCATCTTCTAATTCCTTCAGCTTCAGAGATAAAGGCTAATGTTTCAATACTGAGAAACAGATTTCACTTATTTTTATTTTCTAGGGAATTTGGTGAATAACCCTTCAGAGAAGCTGAGTTAGCCCATTAGCTACCTTTCAACATAGCTCTCTAAAAAATTCTTAAATGTGTTGAAATCTAGACAGAATGTGGAAGCTTTTTTTCCATGAAACAGAACCCAGTCAGTTAGCATTTAAACAGAATTGAATCGTGCAGTACTTTGAAACATTGCAGAGGCTCTAACACAGAAAGGAAGAGAATTGGTTCCCGCCATCTCCATATGCTGTTCAGCTTTACTGGCTCACAATTCCTTTAGGATTTCCACAGTAACAAGTGGAGAGATGAAGGAGCTATCAGAAATGAACAAGTGTTCTCTCTCACTTTAGTGGTGGAAAGACAGTAATGAGTTCAGGAAAAGAATTCAAACATCTTGAATTCCCTTTCTTAACTAGCTCAGACTTTCCATTGTAAATGCGGCCACATGGTTAAGTTGTTACCTCTTACTCATAGACCATTCTTGTTCAGCTAAAGAGTTGGTAATTGCATCATCTTAATAAATTAATTTTACTGCTTTAAACCCAATTAAAGTTTTCTGCTGCATATCTTTGCTGTCATTAACCCTAACAGCCCTTTGGTCTAACTTGGTAGGACGTATGTGTCTGAACTCCTTACCAACTCCTTACCAATTCTTGTCTCCAACTCACATGCTTCAGCTGCCTTAAAATTTGTTTTATCTTTCCTCCACACTTTTCTCTTACTTACGTTCCTTTAACTTCCTAGAGACAAGGAGAAGGAAGCAGGAGATTTTCACATCATCATCTTCAGCCTCTGACCTTAGTATAGGTATGTAGGAAAAGGCCAAAAAGATATAGACAAGCCATTGCACAACATGTTGACTTTCACTTTGTGTAGAAAACACCAAGCAGCATGTTCAGAGCTCCCATCAGAGTCAGGACAGAAGTGTAATGTTTCAGAAGGGCTCCCTAATTATGTGTTACAAGAGTCTTAAAAGTCTCTGCAGTCAAATCTTGCTTTGGTAAAGGTTCCATTATTTATTAACTGACTTTGTGTAGTAAGCAGATCTACCATTTTGCTTTGGCCTTTGAGGTTTTAAACTTAACAGTGTTTTACAACTGTTTGATAACACATCTAGTGTTGAAATCCTATTTTCCCCTATTGATACAGAATCAGAATAGCTTCCTGTTATTATACTAATTAAAAAGCCAAACTTTCCCACCACAGACAACTTCAACCTGCTGGCTTGAAATTTATATTGATTTTGTCACTAATCTAGTTGCTTTTGATATGAGTCTTTTAGGTGAATGTGCAGGGTTCTTTAAATTTAATTGCAGCAGATGTTTCTTTGGGTTTTCTCTCTCCTATTTCACTCTGGATTTTAGTTGTTTTTCCTTGGAAAGGTACATGAAAGGGAAATCCTTGTATAGTCAAATGTTTGTTTTACCATCTAAAGCTTGCAAAGGGTCCTTAGCCTGGGCTGATTTCTTCTTGAAGAGCTGTAATTATTCATGGAAAGGAAAAAAAAAAGCCTTTGTCACTAATAGGCTTCTTGGTGCTTCTTGTAACAGTCTTTATTATTCCTTTCTACATAATTTTCTATTGATGAGGTGAAAAAAAGGCTTCCTCTGCTGTTGAGAGAGAAAAGGTAATTGTTCTTTTTTCACATTTACCAATGCTTGTTGCGTTCCTTATGTGTTTAAAGGACAAGGATGCAGAAAATTATGTTATTGATGGCATCACCATGGCAACAGTTCTTTGGAATAACACATTCTGGCATTGTTATTCAGCACACACAAAAAAAAGGGGGACTTTCTTTTAAGCACAAACAGATTGTGCCTCTTTTAAATGCACCCATGAACTTTGCTTTTCTGAAGATTTACAGACTGGTTTGGGGCAGAAAGGATTCTGACATCATTTATCTCTCTGTGTACATCACATTATGGCATTAAGAAAAAAACACTTCGAAAAAGCCAATGGTTTAAAGAGACACAGTATGGGAAGGATACATAAACATTTCTTTGATTGGAAAGACAAAAAAAACTTGAAAGAATTTTGAAATTTATGAGCTCTAGCACCAGACCCACTAAATAATCAAGAGATGGAAGGCAATGGGGGAAACACTCTGAGCTTATTAAAGTAGTTATTCAGTTATGACAGTGTTCCAGGTAACTTAGCTTTTAAGCCAGCCACTACACATCTTAAAACATTTTGATAGGAAATTGAATTGCCCATTCTAAGGCAGTTTGGCAACATCTATTTTGCCTTTCAGATTCAGTCTTCCATTGTCCTCAGGTATTGACAGTCTTGCTAGAATAACATTTTAGAAGCAATAGCATTTTCTAAGGCCTAATATAATTTTCTTTTTTCTTGACTCCACTGCAGTTCTGAGTTGCAATTACTTTGTTTCTCTGATACTCATCAATGAAATATATATTTGTTTTTATTAAAAAAAGAAAGAAATGTATTAATATCAGGAACAAGTTTGAAATCCATTCTGCGCTCTCTGGTGCTCTTTCTGGCACCCTAGTGTATGTCTTCCAGTTTGAGTTCCCCAAGGGACAAACTATTTCCTGCACACCAGTGATACATGGAAGTGGGCTGCACAAACCTTGAGGTTTGAACACAGTAAAGCTTTGCACCTAAAAAGAATTTGTGTTCTGTGTAAACATACTACTTAAGTATACCCACAATCTCATTTTTGAGAGAAACTATAGTTGACTCACGGGCTCCAAAAATACTGTTAAAATTTTGGTTCCAGGTTGTATGTGATTTTTCTGAAAGTTGCCACAGCTGGTGGAAATCAGCTATTCGGTTTTGGACAATAACTTAGACCATTTGATGCATCTACTATCAAAATGTTGATGGAAATGCGAAGCTCTGGGAACTACAGACAGCTATGTATGGATGTTGCTTCACATTCAGCTTTCTAGAGCTCTAGCAACCCCAAAAAAACTCGACAGGAGACTAGAAACTCTATTGTTTATCCCTTATCTTTGAGAGACATGACCACCTTTGTGCTACATGGTCTTGTCTGCACAAGGGCAGGTCTATGGATTCCTTAACATCATGGTTGGTGTTTTATTTTGTAAGGAACAAAATAACAGAATGAGCTTTGAATCTTGGTCATGTTTAGCCCTGATGTAAGATAATCATTTGGTCTGTGCTGCATATTTACCTGTAGAGTAGTGAACAATCTTCATATATTGCACAATATATTTTTGTGTTTACATAGGTTATATATGCATTAGAACATACAGCATTATATAGAGTTATTATTATTCATAATATATATAAATTAGTGCAAATATAATGATACATATCTCTATAACAGTATGTGATACCTACAGTTAAATATATCATGTATCCTTTTGCTAATTAGTCCTACAGTGTATTTTCTTTTTATGTAAAAAGAAAATAGGAAAAAATTTATTGCATATATAAAACTTTTTCCCGCCATCTACACTTAAAAATGGCTTTATGTGGTGTGTTCATGGTAATAAAATAATCTTACTAAAATAGCAAAATTAGTATCAGATTTCTTTAGACAACATTGTCTGATTTGGTTTTATTATGCCTTAGTAAGGTAACGCCTACAAGTTGAGGTCACAGGAGACTTTACTTCCCTCAAAAAGAATTTGAGAGTTGTGAGAATATTCTCCATGCAGAATAGGTGTTGCTCAGGTCATTCTTCCACTTGGAGTTTGAAAGTAAACACTCACACACGACCAGGGCCCTTCATCACTGGTTAGTTCCATGGGGAATGAAGCATCTTAGTTAAAACTTAATAGGAACCCAAAAGAAGAATCTGTTTCATCCTTCTGCTTTACAAGGTTTATTTACAACACAGCTTTCTTAAGGAACAGTCAGAAAGTAAACCTGCTAAATATCTCTTCTTGCTTCCAAAGGTGCTGATCAAGCACATATTCATTTTATGCTTAATTACATGATGTTACAAGATGTTATGAAGTTTTCCTGGGGAGAGTTTGGGATGTGAAGGAGTTTCTGCAAAGCAAAGTGTTGTTGAAATATTTGTGTTACTCTATCTATTTGAATGTATGCTATGTGCTTGAAAAAGTGCCCTAGAAATGCTTATTTTAAAAATATTTCATTTGAAAGATTTCTTTCTGGAAACCAAGGCTATCTCGTGTCAGCTGTGCAGATTTCAGAAGAAGGAAAAAAATACAAGATTTTAGGATTCTTTTTACAATCCCATCATCCCATGTCTTGCTTTATCTTTCACAAATGATGCTATGATCATTTAAACTTTGGTTAGACCCAGTTCAAAAGTTTCTCATGAAACACTAATGAAAAGCCATATTTTCAATTAAATTATTTGTTTTTATTTGTGGAAAGTGTTTCTTTCTGAGATTATTTTAATTCTTTTTATTGGAGGACTAAAAACTTTGCAACATCTTTTAGAAAAGTTTCACTTGGTAGGAAGCAGAGAATTTTTGTTTAAATACCAAGTTTTCCTGTGACCAAGGAGGGAAAAAACTTTTTCTGGTCGTTGTCTGGTCTAATGCTCTACAATATTTCCATGTTATAGATAGGTACTATTTTATCCCCAGAGAGAACCTTTTAGAAAAGAGTGAGACCCAAAGGCCTAGTATTTTAAAAAATAACCTGGGAATTTCTCATTTTTGTGGCAACTTGAGAGACTTTTTTGTAGTTATTGAACTCCTACCCATCTGAGGGTACTTGAGCATGCCTTGATGTTGTCATTTGCTAGCCCTGCTGTAGCACCACATCTCTGGGGGTCTGGGTATCAGAACTACTCAAAGTTTGTTAGCTCCCACCAATGCACCAAGAAATATGACAGCAGTGGTGAAGACTCAAATGGAGAAAGCTCATCTCTCAGCTCTGCCTTTTGCATGACCTTATCTGCCCCCAGGGTCACCTTTGTCTGCCAATGGACTTTGTGTGGCAGTGACTCCCTGAAAACCAACCTTTTCTTTTGCTTTGCTTTACTATTTAAGGAATTACAATTTAAAGACTAAGCAAAATTAAAAGCAGATTGTAGTAGTGTTGACTGTCTTTTGTTTTGCTTTCTTTTCTTATCACAGAATCATAGAATGGTTAGGATTGGAAGGGACCTTAAAGATCATCTAGTTCCAACCCCCCTGCCATCAGCCAGGACATCTTCCACTAGATCAGGTTGCTCAAAGCCTCATCCAGCCTGGCCTTAAACACTTCCAGGGAGGGGGCATCCACAACTTCCTTGGGCAAACTGTGCCAGTGTCTGACCACCCTCGCAGTGAAGAAAATAACTTTCTTGTCCTTATCTTTCTCTTCCCCTAACATTTATTTCCCTTTGTGTGAAATCAGTAGTTATGTCAGGTGCCAAGCAGATGCCAGAACAAATGTTCCCTGGGCTATCTTGCTGAATTTTCTTTGAGATAAACCATATCTATGTGTGACATGGTAACACAGCTTCTATTGGTAGCTCTGCAATGTGGGAAACAGACTGAAATTGCCAAACTTCTTCCATGTGATCCACCAAAAAGCCATCACAGAATCACAATTTGGTCACAAGCGACCTGGGCTGGATTTCAGCCGGTCTTTCTTATTCTCTGTTCTTGGTCCCACAGGACTTCCTGACATTTTCTGGACATTTTAAAATCTATTTCCTTGCCCTACCTGCATAGTTTTTCTGCTAAATTAAACTTGGTCCATTCACTCCTATCATTCATTTAATCTTTCTATCCTCTTTTCTGAAATTACAGTACCTTTGCAGAATTGCAAATCTTTGCTTTTACTGCTGACAGAATGAAATTATATTTCTGACACATACCTATATCTAAATCTTAAGACAATCATGGCTGGATGACACATGCAGTTTTCTGGCTGCCACTCAGACCAGGAACATCTGTCAGAGATCAGACTGCAAGCCTGCCATGCGGTTGAACTGGGTGTCTGAGGTTCTCTGTCCTCCCCCTCCTCCTGACAACGGAAACTCTGTGTTTAGGCCGATGGTCGTCTTTGGCCTCTCCTCCAGGTTCTCTCCACCTTCTTCTTTTCAGAACAGTCCTTCTCCTCACAAATATGGATTTTCAGAGGTGTTTCTGTAGTGCCGATTGGCTCTGCCTGGGCTGGGGGGATACGCCTTGGAGCCAGGGAAGATTTTGTGAAGCTTCTCACAAGGTGGCCCCTTCCCCCACTACCAAAACCGGCTCTCCCACGCACACAAACCCAACACAATAGTTATTATAATTGCAATATATTTGGTATTATTATATTTTGCTATGATATGTTATACAAACTGATATAGTTGATCTCTACCATTCCTTAAATTAGCAGTTCTCTAAAAGAGAAAAGTCCTGGATGTCCTGAATATCACCCATAGCAGTTTTGTAGCACCACATGAATCCCCTACCCAAGCAGAAGTAATTATCCCCTATAACTAAAACTGATGAAGAGAAACTAACCACAACAATTGTTCGTGTTATAAGGATTTATGCTTTACTTTACCTACACGGTATGTTCATAAAAAGATGAGTGAAACAGCTCATAAACAATTAAACACTATGGCTTATGTGTACAGCAGTTCAATGACTTGCATGTAACTTATATTTAATGTATTGTAAGTCTTTTAGAAGTTACTAGAGCAGAATTATACAAATCATTTGTGATGTATGAATTTCATAAATCGTATCTACAACTTTTACTTTTTTTTATAAGATTCTTCTTTTTGTTAAATAAGGATGCAACTCAATAAGAGATTTCATTGTATACCTAGTGCTAAAATTATCCAATTATGTAGTTTAGGGGACTGCGTATAAGGATGCACATGCTACTGTGCTTGTTGGTGTGTATATATGGATTAAGTTAAAGTTTTCTTGTATTTTCTTACCATGTTCAAACACATATACTCTGACCATATTCTAAATGTTATTACAGTATTATATCTTTGGTGCGATTTAAAGCAGTCTTTTTCAGATTGTGTTTGGAATCAGCATGCTTATTTGGAAGTTATAAAAAATGTCAGCAATATAAATACGGAGTGAGTGAAATTATGACAACATAGAGGATAATGTAAGCATATATGATGAACCACATTAAAATAAGTGCTAGAAGTCTTAATTAAGATGAGAACAGGCAGTGTTAATGAAAAATAAAGCTGATCAGTACATTAGTTGTCACAGTCAGCCTGATTTAAGCACTTTCAGAGTCACTGAGCTGAAAACATTTTTAGAGCATAATACAATGGAGAGGTCATTGTATCAGGTTGAACATTTTGCAGAACAGCACTATTAAGAGATTTGTGATAACTAGATGGCAGACTGGATTAATGTAGTAGACTTTCACCCAAGTCTCTCCTAGGCCAAGAACAAAAATAAATGTGGATTGTAGGTCATACAGCAATGTCTACCACTCTCCTAAGAACAATCTTTTGTAACTGAAAGTCAGAAAAAATCCAGGAATGCAATAGGAGAGTTTCTCAAGTCATATCTAAAACACTGAGAGAAGATTTAGTTTAATTCGATTAGTGTTTTCCTTTCTTAAGTGGCATTTCTCTTCCTGTTTATATTTTCCGTTGGATTCTGTTTTGCTGTCTTTTTGTAAGGTGAATTTGCTGAGAATATGTCTGTGTTTTAAAAGTTTATTTTACTGTCTACCAGTGTTGCCAGAGAGAATATGCACCCATTTTTGTGCTAGGCTTTGAAGACTACCTTGAATAGCAGCATGTTAAATTAAGATACCACTTTTATAAAGAGTTAACATGAAAAACGTAGAACCTTTCAAGGTTGGACATTTTAGTGTCATGATGATAAAGTAAGGATTTTTTGGTGTACAGACTTCTCTTTTATCAACATTTAGTCTTTTCCTTGATTTGGGAACTATGGTTTTTCACTTGACCCATAGTCACACCAGTCCTAGAAGCTGGGACACACAGATCAATGCAAAAATCAAGAGAAGCAGCTCGGAACAGCTCTTTGTGTTCAAAAACAGAGTGATGCAGCTGTGCACACAATGTGAGAAAGAGGCACAAGGCTGTGTAGTAGAAGATGTAGTTTTACAAATACTTTATGGTTAAGGCTCCAGTGGAAGATCGCCTGATGTTTTGCCAAGGCCTTGCAACATACTGAAGTAAAACTACTGAGGGCATGATTCTGTACTGTCTAGGGAAAAGCCTAGAATAATTCCATAGGTGTTTCCCGTCTCTTCACTGGTTCTACGTTACATTGGTGAGCTCTAGGAAGGAGCAACATGTGAAGCACAGGACGCTATGCTGAGTTGGGGCTTAATGGTGATTAAGAGAAAAACTTCAAACATACTTAAATGAGCAGCAGAATCCCACACAATTTTTTCATTATCATGTTTTTTACCTGAATGAGTAGTTTTCTACCCATCTGTATGAATCAAGCTTGTTTGGCCTTGATTGTGCCAGTTGCTCCCAGAGGGAACCCAGCATTTTTGCTGGAGCTGTGCGCTGCCCATCACTCAGGAGAGGAGCATCCTGGCTGCCTGCACATGGCAGTGCCAGTGGGGCTGAAAGCATGCTGCCGGCCTCCCCTTTGGATTACTGTTTGTCCTGGGGCTGAGGGAGACTGAACGACAAGGCAGGCATTGAGATGCTTAAGAAACATCCTCCTTTTATATCAGGGGAGTTTTTTCCATGCTCTTATTCACACTCTTGGCTCCTTATGTAAAAAGCATGTGCACATTAGGTGGCTGCTAAACATTAACTACAATAAGGCAAAACTTTGTTCTCAGGAGGTGATAGTGAGAGGAGATGATAACTCAGACATTTTACTACTTCTATGATAGCAGAGTGGTGTGCAGTCAGCAGATCAGTTTTTTGCTACCAGCAGTGCACTCCATCTAGTTCCAGTGTAGGAAAATATGTGTGAGGTAGTTTATGTATTTCTAGATCGTTTTACATTATTGGAGCACATCATGCTAAAGAGAATACTGAACAAAGTTATTTTAGGAGTATTTTTCTCTCCCATTTATATGCATTTGTATAGCAACTAAACTACTATTGGGAAGGTATTTAGTATATTTTTGCAATTTTTAGTGTGATTTATGTGCTACATTATAAAAGGTTCAGTGTTGTCTGAAGAATCAGCTTGCAAAAAAAGTAAATCTTATGTATCAACAATGATTCAGAAATCATTTGTGTATGTCAATTGATGCAGAAGGCACCAGGCCAAATACTGCATTTGCTGAAAAATTAAAATTTGGAATGATTAAAACTATTTGCAAATTAACACAAATTTGTTTTAGATTACATTTTTAAACAAGGCAAAATATGTATTTTTATTTGAGCAATTTTTCCAGGCCTAAACATAATTTTGGTTAGGATTTTTTTTGTAATTTAATTCTTAGAGATTTTGAAAAATGCTAAAATATAAATGAGAAGTTTTTTTGTGGATGAGTTCCTGCTCTTGACTGAAAAATAATGGTCTTTCATTTCACTGTAAAAACTTAAATTTTCTGAAACAGTGGTTTTCAGGTTTAGATTTCTATGATGATCTTCTCCAGCTAAACATGGAACTGAAATAGTTTTTTTACAGTTCTAATTACCTGATGAATACAATATCTGAAGTGATCAATACAGTAACTGAAATATTGTGGTCTTACATACAAATACTACCATAAAATTCTACTTTGTCTTTCCCTTTTTTTTCAGAATGTAATAATTCTGTTCTTTGATTTCTCTTGATGTTTTTAGCAGTGTCCAAGGGATTTTAACAATGGCAGATACTCAGTATCTGTAAGTAAACACTGAAAAGCACTTGCTTCATTACACTTTTGGGCCATTAAATATCTTCTTTCATCTATCTAATTCCTCTGTTCTCATTGCCTCAGCAGCGTGACTCAATCAGGCATGTGTTATCTTCCCAGATCCTTTTCTGAACATAGCGTAGTGCACAGGAATGCAGTTTGTCAAACTCATTGTGTCTGAAATCCTTTGTTGGGAGAAGTGGAGAGAAAGAGATTTAAAAATGCCTCAAAACCTTCAATAAGGCCGTTCCCAGGTTTCTTATATATCTGTTCAGTCAAACAAAACATTCATACCTCACTTCAATGTATAGGATGGTATAGTATATATAATATCTTCCAATAGCATCTGTAGTTTACAGAGAATAACTTACTTTGTGCTTTAGCAAGTTTTTAGACTCATCAAAGCTAACACAGAGCGGAATTTAGAAGAGAGAAATATAATTGTTGTCTATAATGTTGTTTTTCATAAGCAGTGAGATTTAAGATCCTGATAATTTTTGTGGGAGGGATAAACCCCCTTGGACTGGTGATGTTTGTTTTTCATTGCTTTGCTAGTATCAACCTTTCTGAGGTAAAGTGGAGCAGTGCAAATAACTTCTGAAGCTGTTAGCTTCTGTCAACCTGAGGGAATCTCTGACTGACTTTCCGTAGCATTTCCTCCTCAGATTTTGTACACAAAGTTTCTTAGTAGCTGTCTTACACACTAATCCTCTTATTTGTGTTCCACTAAAAACTATTCTGTATGCAGAGAAACTTTTGCTCAAATTCATTGTAAAGCTTTGACACTTGGTTTCAAGTATTTGATAGCATGAGACCAGGCTTAGGCTAAAGGCAGTGTGTGTAGATGCTGGAGGTGGCAGGTACATTCATGTAGCTTCTGTAAGAATAAAAAGGGAGAGCAGAGATAGTTTTCATCTTTGGAAGCAAAAACATTGTGTCATCCCTGAAAAAACATTTATTCACAGTATGTTGTCACTGTAAGTTTAACTTAAACATTTTACACTGGAATTGTTTTGAGAAATTAGCCTACAATAGGTAGGAGAAGCCATATTACAAAATTTCAAATGACCTGCTGAGTCCACACTGATGTTGCATTCACCACTGTTTTGGGGAATCCGTGCTGTTTTCACAGTAGCAAACTGAGTTATGCTGTGAATTCTCTGTCAGTGTACTTTGAGAGAATTTGTTTCTCCTTTCCAGGTCAGCTATCCAAGGGGAAGTCTGGGAAGGCTTTGTAATGCAAATCTAGCTAGCCTTCCCTTCACACAAGGAATGCTAGATGCTGACCCGTAAGGACTGAGTTCAAGATTTCTGTGAATATGTAGGATTTGAATTAACTTGGTAATGAAAGCCTCTAAGAGCATAAGGCGCGTTCAGTATCTAAATCACTTAGGTGGTTTAGAAAACTAAAACTGGCCCCATGATGATTAAGAGAAAACTGGTTGATACTGCTCCTTGGCTTAAACAGTAACAGGAATCCACCCATGGCACTTGGATGTTTATTGCACAGCTGGTATGTTTTGTTTAATATAATCAAAGAGAAAAGCGGTAGTAGGTTTGTTGGAGATTGGCTGTGCTTGTGGTGGATGAACAGATAACTGAGATGTATAACAAATAGTGAACAAACAGATCCAAGCAGAAATGCTCAGATAAAATCTTTGGTAGATTTTGTGTGTGAGCTCAGTTATTCAACACTGATAATGACCTGTGGGACAGACAACTTCTTGGAGTATCCTTTGAATCCGTAATATTTTCATGAAAGATTAGAATACGGATATGGGATAAAGAAATCACAAGTCCTGGGTTTCTAAATGCAGCAGAAATACCCTATATTCCACAGTAGAGAAGGTTTGTCCTTTATTACACTGTTTTGTTGATTGCATACCTCTTTTCAGCTGCATTCTTTTGCGTTGCAGAACACAGTCTAGATGCAAAATAAAAATTACAATTAAAATTACTGGAGGACTGGATGTGTATAATTATTTTGTAACTTTATTTCAGTACTAATATTTTCCATTTTTCTTTTTTTTACAGAGGGTATGAACTGCATGAACAAAGATCATGGGTGTGCACACATCTGCCGGGAGACACCCAAAGGTGGGGTTGCCTGTGAATGTAGACCTGGCTTTGAGCTTGCCAAAAACCAGAAGGACTGCAAATGTAGGTAGATGAAGATTAAATTTCAAATACCCCCAAATGTCTTATTTTCTTCATTGTTGTTATTTTCCAGAAGCCAGGAAATCAACTTTGTTTTGGCCAAAGGTGATTTGTAATTTTAGTAATGTGTTTTTTTATGTAGGTCTACTTGGGGATGGATAAGAGGAATTGAGTAACAGAATGTTGACAGTGATTCTGTTGGCAAAATGATATCAGTTTTTCTACCTTCCTATGAATGCAAAAAAAGGAGGGATCAGTTCAATCTCAGCTTTCCTTGTAAAGCAAACCCAATAGGACATAGAGAATTCTGGCTTGCAATATTTTGAAGGTCCACAATGACAGATGCATTGATAAATCTACTAATGGATTTAATGATAAATCCACTAGAGCTATCAAATTAGGTGCTAATTCCTGTTTTTTAAAGGAAAGAAATGTTTGCTCTAATCCTGATTCTGCTGCACACAGGCTACTTTTCTTGTTATGACTTGGAAAACATGCAGCTATATCATATATATACTATTTATTCTTCAAAGAAAAACCCTGAGTGATGTATTCTTGAAGGTGGGATGCTGAAGATATAAATACTCATTAACCCACAAAATTAAAAATTGTTCTGTGTAGGTTAAAATAATTGACCCTCTGTAATTTAGCATGATCATGTGAAAGCTTCCAAATTGCATGGGATTCTTTATGATGGCTTCAGTGAGTGTTCGATCTGACTCCAATAGCTTGCTTTCCTACTCGATAGCTTTGTGAGATACAAAAAAAAGGAGATGCAATAAAATTACATAAAACGTGTTTTGTGCTTTGTATAGGGCCAGTATTTTTGTGATAGCCTTTCTTCCACTTCAACTTTTTTCTTCCTGAGGTCTCGACTGGATGAATATGCTTAGATCACATTAGTTCACAAGTGCAAAGTCAAAAGAGTCGCCTTTGAATATAATCAAGAAATGCCACAGGATATTGTACAGCCTGATTGCTCCTCAGTATTAAGAGGCTACACACAACCACAGTCAAAAGCACAGAGAAAAATTGCCTTTGTGGTAATTTTCATTCTCAGTGTTTATTAGAAGTGAACATTGCGTGCTGTTAATTGCAGTGCAACATCAGCTACATTGGTAAAGTGGGAGAGGATGTTTATTTGTGTTGGTTATTGTTTGTTTCCACAAATTTGTACATTCTTTAGGAATTACATTATCCTTTTTCATAGCAATACGGTGAAAGGAGCCTTTTCTAGAACAATAAATGCTTCAAGGTTTAATGGAGTGAAAAACTTGAATTTATTCTGTGCCCTGTGGTGTTCAAATTGTAGTTGGGAGTATAATGAACTTCTGCTGGCAGGCCTCTGAGTAGGGACACTGAGTTGTTCAAGGCCACAGAGCTTGCTAGAGAGTAGACTGACCCCTAAACCCACAGCACATTCTGCAAATGTGCTCCAGGGTCTTATTTAAAATAACTGTACCCTTCCAAAGCTCTTCCAAACACAAAGAAGTATATAACTGTAGCCAGATAGCTTGGGACAATAATTGTGAGATTACAGCAGGCTATTTATAAAGGTCTAGTTCTGAAACCAAACCTTGACCTTAAAAAAAAACTTTTTCACAGCTAACCATGTCAGTGGAATTGGCTTAAATCTTGAGCTGCAGCTTTGGAAGTACTGAGTACAGCTATGTTGAAGAGCTGAAAACGAGACACTTGCCCCTTGTCAGCCTGGACTGGGTCTGTAGCCCTGTATACCAGGGACTGGCAGGGTCTGATAGACCCCTAGTATATGCCTGTATCCCTCTCAATTATTCTGATCTATCATGGTCCCTCCAAGAGACTGTGCCTTTCAGGGTTTGTTCAGAGCTTGCTTCTCTGTTTTTTTTTTAATGTGAACAAGTGGCAGAGAACCAGTACCTCTTTAGGTGAGTTTTTATCAGCCAGTTTGCAATTGAATCATAATACTTTGAGAGGTTTTGGTTTTCAGACTTATTGGCCGAAGTCCACTAGTAATGAGACGTGTTCCTAAAAGGAAAAAAAGATGCTAAAATAAGTTAGAAAGCATTAAAAAATTGAGGGAGGCTCCCTGCTTTCTATGCGTGTATTGCAAGATTGTCATTACCTCCTAATTACATGATTATATATCACCTGATAGTATCATCACATGCTATTAAGGCAATCACTCTTGGTGTCTTGCTTCATTCAGTGTACTTGATGGTCAGTGCTCAGCTCATTAAACAGGCTTTTGTTCAATGGCTTCCTCTCCATAATGCAGTGTCATGCCTTGCCTGCTGCACAATATTCAAACCCTATCGTGAACATAAAAGTTTTAATTTCCTCGTGGATTTTCCCATGATACTCACTACTCTAATATCAAAGTGCTTTGTAGGCATTCGCAGTGTATTTTCAGAACATTCTTGTCAAGTTAAAAAGTACTGGTTTGCCTACCTTACAAATTGGAAATGAGTATAAAGATGTTAATATCAAAGTCATTTAGTAGTGATAGTTGATTAACAAGAAACACCCAGCACCCAGCTCAGCATTTAATAGCACTTTAGTACGATCAAAGCCAAGCTCCCAGTGGCTACAGCTGTAGTTGCAAATGCCATGGAGAAAGCAATATAATTTTAATAACCTGTAAGAAATGTGATTTAAGTGACTTGCCAAGCCCTAGTAGGAATTCCATGGCAGGAGCAGAAATAGATCAGAGGTTTTTAGGCGTCTATTCACTGTCCAAACAAGACCATCCTTTCCTGACAGTCCCTTTCTGATTTACTACTTATTCTGCAGCAGATGAGACAAGATTCTTCAGCTGTTTCCACAAACATGACTTTCCCCAGCTCCACCACGCACTGAACAAGACAGGACTGTTTTCTGCATTTGTCATTAAGGATGGTTATCGTAATACAATAAGTTTATGTACCAGAAATCTGGGGTTTTTTAGCTTTTGAGTGCATTAAGCACATTGCAACTTCGGTTTTTAGTGTAGATTTTAAACATACAATTTGTCAGTTACAGAAAAAAAAAAAAAAAGTCTTACCCACCATGCTAGGGAAGCACAGAAGCCGTAGGAGTGTTGAGGCTGGAAGAGGCCTCAAGAGGTCATCTAGAAGTACACCAAGCAGAATCATACAGATCCATTATAATTCCTCAGAAGAGTTGCATCCTTTAGATCCAAAGCAACACTAAACTACCATCTTCTGTGTACACAAGCCATTAAAAGACAAATATGCTTTGTCAGGGATTTTCATAGATGCTTATTGGCAGCAGAAAGAAAATGCTTAGGAATAGTGAGTTCAGTTCCAGATTACAGTGGAAAAATGGAGGAAAAACCTCCTCTTTCTATATCTATATCCATGATAGATTTTAAGATCCTGTTTCTGAGCATGATTGCATTAGAAATTTTTGATAAACTGAAGATTTTTTTCCCCATGAACAAACTAAGACATTTTTTGTTAATCTCATTATTAGATGTATCAGTTTAGCTGGAACTTGAAAAAATAAGAGGAAACCTAAAGCAGATACACATACCTGCAAGTTGCAACCTAAAAGAAATAATTCTGGCAGTTATAAACAAGTGAAAGATGAATCTTTTCATGAAAATGCTGGATAACCTTTACTACAGCTATTTCTGTCTGCCTCCTCTGATAATGACTGAAGTGGGCAGGAGGGCTAGCGCTAAGTCATTCTAAAAATCCTGTCTAGTATGTTTACAATAAAATGCCATCTCACTTATGCCAAGTGGCAGCTTTTCAGCTCTTGCTGACAATGTACTCATGGAGCTACTTGCAGTCAGTACAAAGATCTCCAGAGTGTTGACAGTGTAAGATCATACTAGAATAAATAATGCAAGCAATGTTGCATGCATAGCTTTATCACATATATTTATATAAATTATACATTTAATGGCCAATTTAGTTTAAAAACAGTGCAATTTTTAATTTATCTGGAATTACAATGTGCTGGTTTGAACTGTCGCAGAAAACCATGCTACAAAAACAAAAGATCCAGCTTGTTGCAAGTTCTGTTGCATCTGAACCACAGCATATATTTCAATCCACATGCAGACAAGATCAGGACATCAATGTCTTAGGGGATTTTTTGAGTTAGTGCTAAGTACTAAATGCTAGATTTAATATTTGGCCATGTGTTTTCAAATACTCCTTGTCATGGGCATGGCAGATGGAAGAGACCAGAAAAAAAAGATTATGTGAAAGTTCAGAGAAGCACTGAAAGCAGGTTTTAGCCTGTAGAGTGAGGCTGGACTTTGGTATTTTCTGTCTCCTGGGATTTTAGCATGGAACATCAATATCATTATTTAGTGGAATAAATGCATTCAAATTCCTGTTGTTCTTTAAGATGTCATTCCTCTTCCAGATAGTTGTTTCTTGTCTTTCATCATCAAAATGTCACTTCAAGAGTAGTCCATATATTTCTATGGATGTAAACACTGGCCCACATGCAAAGCTGTGTCTCAGGAATGCTGAGCTCAGCCCAGCCAAACTGAATAGGTGCTGCTGCTTACAGGATAGGCAGGTGGACAGTTAAGGAGATTATGCCATGCTGCCAACCTGCAGGCCTTGGAAGGTGGCTGGCCAGTTCAAGAGCCTGAACTGGCCAGAAAAAAACTATTTAGTGAAAAGAATTAATATTGTTTGAAGCCTATTTGAAGCACCAGTGTCAGGATGCCCCATAGCTGTTCATTCACAGTAGAAACAATATTGGGAGAACAGACTGGTTACTTGGCCACCAGCATTAGACACCTCACATAGATGGTGTGCATCTTTGTAGGGCTTGTGTGCTGTTTCTACTCATGTTTGTAGCCAACATGAGCTACAAGATGCTGGTTTTAGCCAGTTGTACAGGGTATTTCTCCCACTAAGG
>NW_010293484.1:43595-45722 GCF_000700745.2 Antrostomus carolinensis
TGATTGCACTAAAGACACACAAATGCTGAAGCAGTGTCAAAAGCAATGATGTTACTCTGGTTTCAAATCTGCTATGTGGGGATAAGTATATCTGAGTTCTAACAGATACCTGTATATTCTCCTTTGGTTAAAAAAAAAAAAAAAAATAAAATAAAATTACTTATTATTTTCCATCCCTTTTATTGTAACATGATATATAATATTTGAAGGTGATGTGTGTCCATCAGAAGTTACCATTTTGCCTCTTTTTGTTTGCCTTTTTAATGTCACAGACTCTGAATGAGCACAGTCTTTTGCATAGCTTTAGAGTCCAAAGTTACCAGAAATAATTTTTAAGACAACACTTTGAGATTTCTCATTAATTTTGCTTTAATGCTTTCTGACAAAAATGGAGTAGATCTGGATGCCCCTTTGCTTTTAATTATGGTTTTCTTCCTCTAAGCAAGAGGAACTTCTCATTGTGTCACTGACACAGAATTAATGCTGGAAGGAAATTGAAATGACACGTTTAACAACTGGATTTTGTACAAATTTCACCTGAAGAGCTGTCAAGCTCCAGAAATTTGTCTCAAGTTGCTTAAAATAAATAAATAATTAGATAAATAGTAGTCTAGAAAAACATGATTTAGTAATGTTCATAAGAGACAGGAAAAGGAAATGACCTACATGTGTGTTCATTGACTGGGTAGAACAAGAATCAGTAACTTTAGTATACAGGGAAACTATAAAAGTGTATGATTCTGCAGGATTTACTATAAACCCCATCAGTGTAGTGTGATTTTTCATAGAAAATACAGTAAGGAAAGGTTCCTCATATTACATGGGTCAGAGAAACTGTATTAAGATGTTTTCATCTCTTCCAGCAAAGGCTTTCAGCAAGGAATGCCAAAAATAATCACTGCAGTCAAGTTGTTTGAAATAGACACTTTGTTGCCGATTGCACTTCAAAATTCTCAATAAAAATACTGTTGGCTAGAAATGTATTTAAATATCTGTCATAAACAACACCTTTAAGTTAATTTGTGCTGTCATGGCAGTCCAACAGGGATTGAAACACTGAATGAACTTGCACATAGCCCAAGAGTGATGTGGGGTCAAGGAGGGGAAGATAGGTAGATGGAGGTTACCTTATCCTGGATTAGCTCTGCCAGTGCACACCCAATACCATGGATGTTGCAGGCAGCTGCCTTCTGTACCACTTACTGCCTCTTCTTGATCACATCCAGCCAGAAGCGAGCTCATGTTTGCCATCAGGCGGCAGTCAGCCGATTCAAACAATTTCTGTCTGTTCCTCTAGCTCTCAGCTAAGCTGAAAACCAGTCTTTCTCTACCTTCAGATTATCCAAGAAGTTATGGTTCCACACATAACGTGTCATAGAGAGAGAGCCACAAGAAAAAAATTAACCCCCCAAAACTGTAAATCAAAGTATGGGTAAAAAAACAGAGGTAAATAAGGACAGGCAGAGTGTTGAACAAGGAAGTGGTTTTTGAGCATGACTGCATCGGAAAGGTTTAAGAATGGAGAGTTGACGTAAATTTTTAATTTGTTTTGCATCAAAAATAAAAGCTGAAACATTATTGTGTATTGAAGGAAATGAAATGTTACTTCCATTTGATGCAAAGCAAAATCATTTGTTTCATGTATTTTTTCGCAAAAAGAAATTGATAGTTAAGTTATAAAACTAGAGAAGAAAAAAGAATGCTTGACAGTGGTTGTTGCTTAGGGGGCTTTTTAAATGTCATTCCTTGGAAGTTTAAGATTCTTATGACTTGGAGTATGTGAGTTCCACTCCTTCTGTCTGGTGATCCTCTCTGAACCCACAATTCCCGTTTTCCAAGCTTAGTGGCCAAACTGTCACGCTTCAGCAAGGGAATGTGGATCAGGCTGCTCTCCATCTTTCTCATTGGCATTCTTTCCAATGGGGTAGAACAGTGATATTCCTGGGAGGAGAAGCGGGAATCCAGGAAAACTCTCTTCTCATCATTGTTCTTACCACTAGGCCACAAGACAATAGTGACCCTCTCTATCTCTGAACAACACAAGGATTTTATTCAAAGTGTGCAATGTCAAGGACTAAGGGTGCTTGCACCTGTAGTGGCCTCTGGTCTGTACTTACTTGGAGATGG
>NW_010293484.1:45756-50965 GCF_000700745.2 Antrostomus carolinensis
GGGTGTAAACTTGCAGTTCCCATGCTGGCAGGAGGTTTTAATGGTAATTCTGTTGGGTATTCTGTGGTGAGTCTACCTCAGTTTCTTTTCTTAGAATTATTCCACTTTAAGCAAAATACTTAAGTGATTACTGAGGTTGGCATAACTGTTCAGCACTGGGACACTCTCATCAGATGTGGGGTATTTCAGTTCTAGTTACTGTGACTGAAATTTCCAGTCTACTCCATTTTAAGAAGCTAACATTAAAGCAGAGTCACTGAAATCAGTGAGAAACTATATGAGCTTGGCTCTACTGAATTAGATAGAACCTCAGTTTAAGTTTAGATACATAATTTTAAAATCCTTTTAACTCTATATTGCAATTTGCTGTCCTGGCTCTTTTGTAAACTCTTATCTAGAATGAAAATTCTGCTAAGACAAATGTGAGGAAGTTCCTTCTGATCAGTTAATATTTAAATTACTGTAACATTTCAAAACATTGAAGTTCTCTGAAATGATTGGTGTGATATAACTGAATAATAATATATTGGATTTCTCCTGTATCTGCCAGTATATATATACACCAGTAAAGAACCTAGTCCACATTACGTGTAAATAAAGACAGTAAATTGAATTCAGTCAGATCAGAATTGTGTTATTCAGCATCAAGCTATGTGACTGTAAAGGATTAAAAGGAACTGGGGCAAGTGAGAGGAATTGTTAATGGTGCTAGCCAGGTTAATATTTAAAAACTGGTTTTTCTTAATAGTCAGAAATCCATCATGTGACCTAGGAAATTTAATCTGATCTATTAATTAATGTAATTGTCAAAACTCCGTCATGAACAATATTTGCTTCAGTCTATGTTTAGTATTTTTTCACTGGAGGACATTTTAGTTGCTAAAAGCCATGTTGCACTGTACGCTTGGAAGTGAAGGTGACATCTCCAAAATTACCTTCGCAGTTGAGACCAGAACACTGCAGGGCCATAAGAACCACGTAATTTCTGTTTCAGAGAAGAGAAGGGGGGAAAAAAAAACCTCCAAACATTTTCTGCTTTATTTTTAAACATTCTGCTCCTCTAGGAGGACTAGTACTTGAAATAATAGATTTCAAGACTTATATGGTTCTGTTATTGCTTTGTTCTCTGCTTCCTCCACTTAGAAAGTGAAGGGGAAGGAGAAATGCTGTGTATAGACTTGAAAATGTATGTCTATATTAGTAGACTGCTCATTTCTTCGTGCTGTATACATCATGAACATGAAGCATGTAGCTTTTAGGAAGAGACAGAATTGGCTAACCACTCATACTAAAATTATTAATACAAATAGCCTGGGGGAAAAGTAGCATATGCTTGTTTTTTTCTTTCTCTTTCTTTCTTCACTGCATGGATTGAGAGTAGGACATGAGACAGGAGTGCGGCTGAGATAAGGGGGGTCAGAAAGAATAAGAAATGCAAAGAACTGCAAATACAAATGTTATGTTGCCTTATGACTTGGTTTGTTACTACTCTTCTGTAATCTGAAAGGCCCTCAAGACTAATTAGTTTCATTGTCATTTTATTTATATATACATATATACACATTCATTTGGGGCTTAACTAGTAACCTGTAACTATGGGAATGGAGGCTGCCAACACACCTGTGATGACACAGATACTGGTCCCGTGTGTGGTTGTCATCAGAAGTACGCCCTGCATTCAGATGGCCGAACCTGCATTGGTAAGTACTCCTCTGCAGCACATTTTATTTCGTATTCCTCGTAGAATATATATGTGCATATATGTATGTGTGTGTGCGTGCGTGCGTGTGTTTGTATCTCACAGGCGTTTGGCACCATAGCTGACAGAAGTGTGTAACAGCAGTTCCTGGCCACAGTAGCTAAGATCACGCTATACAGAGAGAGAAGCATTTGTGCGTGTTTTGTCAAAATGTTTGTTAATGAAGTATCCCTTTTTTACTCCTTTGTAACTTTGATTTCTTTTCATAACTCTAATAAATTTTTAAGTTAAAAGGTGTGGAACATTCATAATTATGAATGAAAGTTCAGATCTTCCATTCACTTTCATGAATCAAGACTTCCTTGCGTAAGCAAGGTGAGGAACGTGATCCTCTATTCTAAGCTGTTATCTGGGAAAATGAATCATGATGTGCTTTCTTCCCTGTCGCATGTTTTATGATTCTAAAAATTACAGCACTTATAGCGAATAAGCTTTCACTCAGATTATCAGTAGGAAAAGCCATTCAAGAGATAGAGCATCTTGGGAAATGCTATGCAGACATTTATGATTATAAAATATATAATTTGCTTAACAACCTTTCTTTCCACTCTGCTTTTTTAAAAAATAAAAAAGGATAGTTTTGCATACAGCAAGTTAAAATTTGGAACTTTTTATTGACAGATCAGAACATAAAATCCATAATGGTTTTCATCAGCATTGTGGTCATGTTGACTATTTTTGTTTAATTTCAAATTCTTACAAAGTCCTGGTAAATTCCTGAGGTTAAAAAAAGGATGGACACATATTTATCCTCTTTTCTCTCCTATATCAATACTGCAAGACAGAACACTTGAAACCCATGGAAATCTGTCAGTTATCTTTAGTGAGCCATGGCATAAAACTCAGTGGCTGCCCAGAGCCTCACTCACTTCTGATGGGTTTGATTGCACAAATTGTGTGGTAGAGTGAGCATTATGTTGACAGAGGTGAAGCTGAACAAGGTTCACACTGGACTCTGCCTCGCTGTAGACACAAGCTGTGTCTCAGTTTACAGGATCTCTCAACTAGTACTTTTGATTAACACAGAGGGCTCCGTCGTATAGTCCCTCTGTTTAAATAACCCTCCTTGAAGCCTGTGGCAGTTCCAGATGCAGAGAATTTGCAAGACTGAGGGCCTTCAGAGCAGGTTTTATCGAATGGATAATTGATCTTCTATTTCTAAGCATTCACTAATATCCTTGGATTGATGTTTTACTTTGTCCAGCATGTAAATATGATTTTTAAAGCTGTGTACACTGCACCTGTTTTTTACTTTTTTTTTTCCTCCATTTTTGTAATGTAATACGTACAACTCCATGTTACATTCCTTGGTCTTGTGATGTAAGTCACATATTACTGCCTGTGCTGATTTTCTTCCCTCTGAGTAGTTCTTTCTCTTAGAATACTTTTAAACTTTTTTATTTATTTTTTAAATTTTTATTCCTGCTTTCTGGTGATGGTTCCTGATTGCCTGTCTTGTCTGATAACTGACGTTCATTAATTATTTACAGAGCAAAATAAAAAAAACTCAAACAAAAGCCTCTATTGCAGCCTGATCCCATCTAGAACTTGTTAAAAACAAAACAAAACAACATCTTGTTACCACTCAACCATGTAGTGTTGCCACAAACAAAACTGCCAGCCTCCTCCTCCTCCTCACTTCAGTGATTCCAGTATTTGCTGCCTTCAGTGGTGTATATATTCCAGGCATCACTGCAAGAATGCAAACTTCTGCAATACCAGATAAATAAATACTTGTTGACCCTTTGTCTAACATATTTTGTCTTCGTTTGCTTGACTTATCCTTTTACTTTTTTAATGTTTGCTGCATGTGAAAGTCCCCACTTGCATTTTGTTTTTGTTTTTCTAATAAGCATTTCCCTTTCTGTATAAATCATTTTATTTACCCAGCTGCTGCTTCTCCATTGCTCTCCCATATCAGAAATCTTTATTTTTATTTCACTTACTGATCATCTCTTTCCACACTTGTGACTGTTTCTGTGTATTTCTAATGAAGCATAACCAAACTAAAGTCCTCATTATGCTGTATGAAACTCTTACATGTAGGATATCAGAGACTGCCTTGTAAAATGACCTTTGCTGACATCATCTTACTTACTGCATGCTTATAAAATTACTAAACCCTGTTCTTGCAACATCTTTCCTAGCATTGAATGTTTAGCTAGTAGTGTTTCATAGACAAGCAGGCAACCAGCACTGCCCAAATTGATCTTTTTTTGTGTTTGTTTGGTTTGGTGTTTGTTTATTTTTGTTGTTTTTGTTTAATTTGCATGCTGTTGTTTGGTTTCTCCTCATGATGTGTCAATGTGTACGAAACTATGGTGCATCCATGCCCATCCATCACCGGACTCTTCTAGCTTTCTCTTTCTGTCTCAGTCTTCTGCCTGCCACCTTCAGATCCTGATGCCGCCATTATCCTGAATCACTTTACAGTTCGTCTTTGGTAGTTTGTTTAACTAGCACCCTTGAATTTTAATATTCATTATTAACACCTCTCTGGGGCATTCATGTTAGCTGTCTTGTTCTCCAGTAGGAATCCAGCTTCCTATATGTGGTTAATTATTTCGTAGTTGACCGTTCTTCCTCCTCCCCCTCTTTATTCCTCTTTTCCCCAAACACCCTTTAATTTTTTCCTGGGGTCTTAAAGGGAATTAACTCTCTAACGGGGATTAGTGCTTTCATGCCTTGCTTCTTGGCTTTGGCTGTGCCATGCCAAGAAACTGTCTTAGGCAGTGGAAAATTGGGCTTGTGATTAACCAGCTGCTCCATGTTTGTCCCTTACTTGTGTTTTAGAGAAGGATGAGGCTGCAATTGAGAGTTCTGAGTACAATGCCACGTCAGTAGCTGATGTGGACAAGCGGGTGAAACGGCGGCTACTTATGGGTAACACTTTTCTTCCACTTCCTTTGTTGTGCTCTCACTTTTGTCTGTATGTGTGTGGGAGGGAGGTTCTCTTTTGGTCTCATTTGGTCCCTTTGGTTTTGGTTTGGTTTGTTGTTTTTTAACCTGACTTCATCTGTGTGGAAAGGTCACCAATGTTGTTAAGTTCTCATCTGTTGTAAACCTTTATTTCTTGTTTTTAAACTTTTTTTTTCCTAATGCTGCAGCTTTAATGTTCAATTTCTTCTGCATAGAAAGAAGCTTTTGCCATTAACCTTACTTACCTTGTGCAAGCTACTTCTTACATGCGATTTGTGTGTTTGTGTGTATGTCTTGCTGTAGGATTCCTGAAAAATCTCATGTTGCAGACCTGCTTATTGACTTAAAAGTGCATGATGATGATGATGATGATGATATAAAACAATGTTCTATTACGTATGTGGTGTTAAATGAACAACTGTATTTGCCTACTTATAATTTGCAGTACTCTTGATTGAAATGTAAATATTATGACTGGAAATTCATTTCTTTCCTTTGTGCAGCTATGTTAGTAACCACTGAAAGATCTTT
>NW_010293484.1:50988-93234 GCF_000700745.2 Antrostomus carolinensis
TCTTTCAAGACTGAAGCATGGCTTATTTCTCTGTGTTGTTGGAGCCTGAGAGTGGAAGGGATGAAGAAGTGCATTGAACAATGAAGATAATTCTTCAGCTTCTGCTCTCAGTTAACCCATTGCACACCCTTGTGCTTGCCTTCATGTTACTTTTATGGCCATTAGTGAGAATGACCTTTTGGGAACAGAAAGGGTAGGGTGACTGTACCTCTTCCAGACTCTTCATGTGACAAAGAGCACAGGGTAGCACAGGCTGCTGAATGATGCCAGCAGTTTGGAGGTTTTCAGGTGGTTTATATTACTCTGTATTTTGCATTCTGATGCCCTACGTACCACTTATAATTACTTCCACTAGGTTTTAAACACAGTGGGCATTGGTGAGATGTACCAAATGAACCATTTACAAGATAGGGATTCTTCACCCACAGAAGAGATTCTGGCAGGATGAGATTCTGCTCTCTTCCCTCCTGGCCACTAGTTCATTTCTTAAAACTATTAATTCTGTTGCAGACTCTGTCCTGCTAGACCTTGGCAAGCTCAGCTCTGGCTGTAGGCATGCACACATATCTGGAAGGATCACCTCTAGGAGACCAGAAGCCTCACTTTGAATATTTAGTTGATTGCAGGGCTAATAGTTACAGTAGGTGACAATATTTATAAAGTTTCCGTATTACTTGTATCTCATCACCCATGACAAACCACCCGCTTAATTGTAGACCAACATACAACCACTGTGAAGAAAATGGCGTGGCGTTATAACTCTGAAATGGTATTAGATGGTAATATTGAGGTAAAATATTTTCCCTCGTGTGTAAACCTGGGCACATGTTCCTTTACTTTTACATTATCTGTGATTGTTAATTTGCAGTTAGTTTTCACACCTAGCAAGTGACTCACATCAATTATTGTTTAATGATGCACTGTTTAAATTAATTTAAGCTAACAAAAGCTATGAAGCAACTCATCTTGCATTCTAAAGGAGCTGTGAACACTTTTAGCTGTAATTTCAATAAGACCCATAGTCTCACAGGAAGTCAAGAAAAAAAATGTCCAAAGGACCTCGAGACCACTGGAAAATCCAGTCCTCTAGGTCTAAATGGTGAATTTGCCCAGGCACCAACAGTATGTACAATATGGTCTAGAGGGACTGAGCAACATAGTGCACTGCGTTGTTGCCTCACCCTCTCGTAAAAGTTGTTATCCAACCTGAAAATAAGCTCACACTGCTTACAAAAGTCCAGGCAAATAGAATTAAAAAGTTACTATTAGCAACAAGCTTCTCAGTTACACCAGGTCTGCAAGTTCCGAGCTGAAGATAGACTCTAGAAATATGTTTAGGGAGATAGTTAAAAATCTAGTTTGCAAAATACATTATTTAACTCTTCAGTACCTCCTGTATTAGCAGGTCTTGTCCCAGAGCTGAGCATTTCTGGACATGCTGTGTTTGAACAACTGATTCCTTAGAAAAACATTAACTGGAGCTGAAAAGAAATTTAATTAGTAAGTGAGATCTGAGTGGGTGGTTTATTACTTAGGGACTTTCCCAGTTGTGTGTTTCTACTGATTTCTGATGGTCATAAAATCCACAATTTATTTTTTTAGTGGAGTCTTACTTAGTACATTTCAAAAGTGTAGCGGCATTTCCATTAAATACCATATGTCTTCTGATGCTTTCTAAAGAGCTGGTTTAGAAAGTATTGGGAGGCTCCTCAGGAAACTTTGTTACCAGCTTTGGTAAATAGACTCTGATTTTTGAGCCTCCTGCATGCAGTCTTGGGAGAGTAGGAAAAGTAGATGACTTAGGTAATTTTAGTAGTCTGATGAAAGATGCTTTCAGTTGCAAGCCCTGAGACAATAATTTCTAGTCCCCTGTCATTTGCTGCATGCTATTAAAATGGTTATGATCTTTATAACCCTTAATATCAGCCAAGGTTAAGAATAAGCTTGCATGAGATTACTTTAGGAGAACAGACAGGGACTGCCACTTATTTTGCTACAGCAAGACTGTCTGCCTCTAGCTCAGACTGACTCTTACAGGGGCCTGTCTTCTAGTCGTGGTGTAGTTCTTTGACTTGTGGCTGAATTTTAAATAGAGAAAAGTAGATAAATACACTTCCTTCCTTCCTGTTAGATGCATTTTTATCTAGATCTTGTGGGGCAGACAAGAAGCAAATCTTCTCTGATGATCTACACGAAACCTTCCTTTAGAGCCTTTAGAGCCATCCAATTCTAGGAGTTTTCATCCAACTTTTTTCATACTGTTCAGAAAGACCCCAAGGGCTTCCAGCTGTCCTTTATTTCCCCTGTTCAGAGAAAAACACTTGGATTCAGAGTACAGAGTGCTCTCATTAAAGTGATAGCACTGAAAGACTTTTCTCTGATTGAGTGTTGCACCATATTGCTGTTCATATGGCTCATTTACCTTTTCTTCCCCCTGGGGCATTGCCACTGCAGAGTGGAAAGGGGTGCAGCTGTAATTGTACTCCAGGTGGGCTTCTGGTGAGGTTCTGCCATCTGCCAGAGTTCTGTGGTGGATGCTATAAACTAGACATTGAGCCATGTATGTTCTCTAGATTAGGAAGGAAAGTGCACATTCATCCTGCAGAGGGGCACACATCCAAGTGTTTAAAACCAAAGCCTTACCATTATCTGTAAGTTACGTTTATATCCACATTGTTGCAGAACACCTTGCACTTACTATAAATCCGTAGGGCACAACCAATGTCTTCAGGTCTTCTTAAACATCTGGTATAGTTTATCTTGCAGTTAGTTGAGCACTGTCTTCAGCTCTCAAAATTATGTTCAAATCTCTGTTTTGTATGTTACAACACAATTTTTTTGGAAAATAAGTTCAGTATATTTCTTAGGAGCAGTCACAGAGACCTCTCTACCTTCCTTTACCTTCTTTTCCTCGAGCACCTATTTGCCAGGACTATTTTTCCTGTCATAGCATTGTAGCATGAGACTGCCCTACCTGATTAGAGGAGCGTGCTAATGCATTTCACACATTGTTCAGTCTAAATCCAGCATCAGTTTGAAACACAGCGCATCATGCCCTGCCTCTCTGGGTGAAAGCCATTCTAGTATGGGCATACAACTTTGGAAGTACCAAAATTCCACTCAATCCTACTAATACACATATCCTCAAAATATTTTGTCCAGTGTCACGTCTTCAGCAATGGAAGTTGGTTTTATTCATGTATCCAGTTTCCAAATCTGTTTTTGCTATTGCAGCCCTGGGTAGAATTCCTAAGTCCAGTAGCCCCACAGTCTACAACCGTCTACATCCAATAGTCTAGCCCTTTATCATTATGTATATTGTAAATTATGAAGTCTCTCTGGTTTAACATTACTCTCTTCTTGGGCACTGTCTTCTGCTTGAAAAGGCTACAGGGTTTTTATAGAGCAATTGTCTGTTGATATCTTGAAGCTTTCTTTTACATAGAATTTGATTCTGTGGACATAAAAATGGATTTTATAGCATCAGTTATGCCATTGGTCTGCTTCATTACAAATAAGTCAGGTACTTACAAAAATGTGACAGGCAGCTGAAATCTTCCTCTTTGAGGAACCAGAACTACAGAACTGTCTGATCTTAAGATTCAAGAAGTCCTTGTCTCCTAATCAAAGGTAAAGCTTCAGTCTTTGGCTACTCTTAACATCAACTCTTACAACCAAGAAAATTATGATTTTTTTTTTAATTGTCTTTAATAATGCAGTCACTTGCTACATTGTCATCGTCACAGGCCTAACTAGACTTCATGAATCCTTAAGGTGCCTTAGTGACACAACCATGATATTCTGTTTCCAGGGTGATCAAAAAGTGATCAGCACTTTTTGAAGAAGTGGGCCTGACCCATTTCTCAACCATGTTTCGTTTCCCTCCCTGTACTCTTTAGTAGTCAAATGGATCAGGTTCATTTGGGCTTGAACCAAACTGATTTCAGAAGAACTGCAAAGGCTACATTTCTCTCCTTCACCTTCAGTCTACCTTTTCCATTCTTTCCAGAGATCACTGTTGTAAGAACTCACTTTGGCAATAAAATGTTCTTCCTTTGGCCCTAGAAGATATGAAGGTGGTTCCTTCTTGTCTCAAGAAGAGAGTTTTACAGAATTCATTTCATTATAGCAAAGAGCAACAAGACATTGAGCCCATCTTGAAGTTAAAGAAGTGCAATAATTTCCCTTGCATGTTTAAGGCCAGGATAATGGTGCAAATGGCAGTAATACCATTGCTACAAGTGTCTTCAGAAACCCATACTCTACACTGAAATTCACTCCTTCGCAAAACATGTTCAACTCATTGTATGTCAGGACAGCTTAAGGTTTTGCCATTGGACACTGATTTGTTGGGTCATCAATAAGGCCATTTGCAGCCCACCTCAGATACAGGAATGTCATTCTCTTCCCTTTGCTTCAAGCTGGCTCCCAAGATCCCTACAAATAATTTTACTGTCAATTGAAGTGCTTGTATAAACTGTAAAGTGCATTGGAACTGTCTTGGACTTTGTTACTACTGAAGTTTACCCCTCTCTAGATTGTTTCTGTAGTGTAGGAAGCACTTCAAGTCATTTGGAAAATCACACCAACAAAGGATCAGCTTTGCCAGGCTGGGATGTTATATGTATGTGTACCTATATTGCATTCCATCCCTGATTTCCTAAGACTGTGTTATGGGCAGGGCCTTGGTCTGTCTATATTCATGGCAAATAACCAGCCATTAAGGTAGTATTTTCACTAGTTCTGTGTTTTCCCTTGTGGCAAGAATCATTTGACTTCAGCTGATGGCTCCTCTTCCATTTTTAGTAGCCTTTCAGCCATTTATAATGAGCACACAGCTACTTGCCTGGAGAGCAGATTGTGCAGTCCACTAAGACCATTTCCTCTCCGCAGCAATTGCTAGAGATGTGAGCTGTGGAAATTGCAATTTGGGCATTTCTGCTATGGATTAGCTTGTGATGGAGAACATCACTGTGTGTTATATAGGACAGAATAATCTCTTCTTTTTGCCTTAACATGGGCTTGCTTTGGAAAGTGTATTTCCAAGTATCAGTTCGACTCCATGGTCAAACATTGCAGCAGATAGCCAGATCTAGTTCAAACTAGTAGGTGATCACAAGTGTAGGTCCTGCTTTGGCCCCTTTTATAACACACCAGTACTCCTTTCTTTGTGTGCTGGTCAGCTAGTCTTGTGCTTCCTGAAGGTACCTAGAAACATCAGCCAAGATAACTGTGTTTATCCTGTCCTGACCAAAACTATTTTGATTTCAGCAGATTTTTAGCCCAGTACCTACAATGGATTTTAATGAGCTGCTCACATCATATTAAAAAAACCAAAACCAGTTTGCGCTTTATGGTCATGACTTACTGCATTTGCAACAAAGGCAAATGTTTTATCATCTGTTACAACAAGCATATCAGTCAGAGAGAGCTACAGCTTTATAGCTGATCCTTCTTATGTTAGGTTTACCCATTTGAACGTAAAGTGGTACCCAACTTTACATATTTTGAGTCATCTGAGCTTAATAAGTAGCCATATGGTATTTTTTCGTAAACCATTATTATCCAAGGATTAGGCTACCCTATTCACCCTGGACATCAGGCATGCTTTGACTTTTATTTGTCTGAAAGCAGATCCTTTAGGAGCACCCCTCACCTGATTGCCTCAGTGACAGGAAGGTACCTAGTTATAGTTATTTCCACCTCAGAATATCACTACAGGTAGCAGATTGTGTCAGGCTGGATTGTTAATGAGCAGAGGTAGAACCATCAGATGTGAACTGAACGTACTCCCTGGGAGTTCAAGGCAGAAAGGCCACCTGAAGCACCATCCCTGCTTCTGTAGTTGCCCCACACAGAGTCTTCCAGGTATTATGCAGCTCTTAGCAGGGCAGTCCTCTACATTCCGTGTTTCTGATAAATCAAGATCCTCCTTCAGGTAGCGTCTATCAAATAGGAACCACAGAGGGCACACACCTAGTGTGTGAACTTCGCATTGGTAATCCTGGGAGGAGAAAGCAATGTCACTTACTTGAGATGCATTGTCCATATGCATATTCACATGGTCAGCCACCCTACTCCACTTCTTTCTCCTAGTCCAGCTGGAAATTCTTGGGATTCCAGAGCCAAGAAGAACTGGTGGTACAGGACTTGTGGTATTAAACCTAAAAAATCTCAGGCCTTAACTTGCAAGGATCTATGCCCTGTATGAACATGCATGTAAATAACAGACAAAAACCTTCTAATTTCTCCAGTACTCAGTCTTCTTTTTACTTCTGCCTCTCCCTGTGACACATTGCAAATTTGACGGTTATAGTCATTTCTACTGAAGACCATAAACTTGGTAGAAGAGCAAGGGAGTATTATGGCTTATGTTTTTTGGAATCATAGAGTAGTTTTTCTTGTGGACATTGTGCCAACCAGACCCAAGCTGTTGCCTCCAGTCTGGTCTTTTGTTTGTTAGGAATTTCAGGACTTAATCTCTTTGAATCATTGTTTTCTTTTCAGTAGAGACAAGTAGCTCTTTCTTGATTAGAGGAAAATAGAATCCACAAAGTTAACTAGAATTACCAGAGTCTCATAATTAAAGTTATTTGCTCTTGGCACACATAAAATGACATCCTATCAATGTGGAAACCTTCCTTGATTGTTCTTTCAGTCATCCAGAGATCACTCCTCTGGTGGTTCACTGTGAATAATTTCTCCAAAGTCAAACCTCTGTCTTGATTTACTTTATAAAACACATAATGATTGTGTAGTTCATATGGAAATCCACCATTTTCTGGATTTCAGGACTCTGTGGTGGGGCCATATTTCGCTCCTTTGCAGCTGAGGAAGGAGCTATAGAACTGTAGAACTTACTAAAGCCATGCATTCTTTACCTAAAAGATCCTTTAATCTGATGAGAGTTTTCTGGCAAAGCCTTAATTTTTTCTTGAAAGTAAGTTTTGTGGGAAGACTGGTTTTCACAGTGCTTTTGCCTGGCATGATCTCAGAAATAGGGAGACAATGTATACAGTAGTCTGGTTAGAACATTCATTTGTAATGTGAGGAAATTACACTGAAGACCCTTTTATGGTGATTTGCCACTCATATTCATTGGAAATGTTGGGCTGTAAAGTCATACCAACTCATTATTGCCTCATGAAGATGCTCTGCCCTTGGGGTCAGTATTGATAACCAATAGCCTGATAAGGGCTTGGTATTCTTCAGTTTCAATAAACATAAAAGAATAGAAGATGGAACCTGGATTTCTAATGTGGCATGTAATGCCCTAACTACCAAGCCATTGGAATAAAGAGTGGTATGAGC
The DNA here is from genome assembly GCF_000700745.2 of Antrostomus carolinensis. Classification (NCBI taxonomy): domain Eukaryota; kingdom Metazoa; phylum Chordata; class Aves; order Caprimulgiformes; family Caprimulgidae; genus Antrostomus; species Antrostomus carolinensis. The sequence goes on from NW_010293484.1 coordinate 58,300, forward strand.
TCTGGTTCTCCACTATCAAAATTCCATAAGTCTTAAGGATGTTTTATTCCAATGTGAATTAAAAAAGGATTCTGCAGTCTTCATTTTTTGTTCACTTTCCAAATATAATGAGAGTTTCCAGGTGATGCTACTCTCAGTTGTCTGTCTTGAAGAGCAGGAAGATGCACAAGCTAGTGTTTGTTTTCAAGTGTTCTTCTAAAGCAATTAACTTCTGTGGTAGTTACAGCCCACCAAGGGTCACTTTAAGCCAAGAGCACCATTTCAGTATGTACTTCAGTTCCTAGCTTTGTTATACTGCCTCATAGGACTCTTTCAAATTACTTAAAATATGTCTTTATTTCTCTGAATGGCTTTTATCTGACATAGCAATGCTCACTGTCAGAAAGCCAAGTGTGCTGCTCTGTATGCATCACAATCTTTTTGTGCTTTAATCAATAAAGCATTTTAAACATATTATTAACAGGCATTTTGCCAGGAGGATCTCTAACTCAGTTACTAACTGTGAAACCAAGACCTCACTTTAACTCTCTGTCAGTTCTACTTTGCTATATGAAATCATGGACAACGGAGGAAAGGAATCCCTGGGGTCATTCATGCATTCTCTCTCTCTCAAGGGCAGATCTTTTCATCTTGAGTTATCATCACTTTTATTTATTGAGTTTGTGAATGGTGTGCTATTTCCTGTAAAAATCCCTTTTCTTCATTTCTTTGCTGATGATAAAGACTCTGACCTTATCCAGAATTCCTGCCAATACCTTCCATTGTTTTGCTTTGCCATTCTAAATGAAGGGATTTATCCAAGGTCAGGAGATAATGCTCCTTAGCAATGTTTAGATTATTTGTTTTTCTTAAATGCAGCTTTCTTATTTAGAAAAAGCATCACAATCACAACTAACAGTGCTGATTTTAAGTGATCAGACTGGACTTATCTGGTGCTTATAAAACACCTGATCCAACCTATCAAGTGACATTCCCTAAATATGTAGTGTTCTCGCAAGAGGAATTGAACTTTTTTGAAATGAGAGCTTCAGGATTCATGATTCAGTGCAAGATTCACCTAGACGTTTCTTCACACATTCCATTTGTGGCTGTGCAGAATTCTCATCCTATTTTCATGCAAATAAAATTCTACCAATCATGAAATTGCGAGGAAATGAGGAGACAAGCATAACGGAGTGAATAATTCCGCATCCTGCAAGTTACCCTTTCTGTCTCACCTTTTTCATTCCCTGAATATGAAGCTCTTTCAGTTTCTCCTTCATCTGTTCACAGCTATTTGTTTCTTTCATTATACTCTCCTGAATGCTCTTTCTCTATCCTTTCAGCATCACAGAGCATAATTTGCGTGAGAATAACGTAGTTCTCACTTAACTGAAAATTCAAATATTGTAGTTGGGTGTTTAGTTTCTCCTTGTGTTTGTTATTCTTTGGGTCCCTCCTTGTACCCTGATCCCATGCCATATACTGCATGTACTGCTGCTTCCAGGAAAGTTGTTCTTAGGGATGGAAGCAGAAGGTTTATCATGTGTTCTCCTTCTCATTGCCTTCTTACTCATACTGCATATTTCCTCTTACTTAAAGGCAAGCTCATCTGTATAATCAACAGAATATATATAATTTTTTTTAATTGCCTTCTCTCCAAGTTTCAGACTTTCAGAATTGGTGTGGTTTTGGTCAGAATTTGACTGGGATTTTTAGTGGTTTTTTATCCAATTAGATAGTCTTTGTTGTTAGGCATGGTCAGGCAGTTCAGCTGCATACAGCAGTGATGCCACTAGTGGTAAAATTATTTCTGTAAGATTCTCCTATATAACATGAATGTTAAATGGAAGAATGTACTATGCAAAAATCCAGTATACTTGGAATTCAAAAAGAGCTGTGTTTGGTGGAGATTGTGCCGTGATACCAACCTGAAGGAAAGAGATGAGATGTCAGCACAGGCTACTTTTGAGCCAGACTGAGCAAAGAGCATTTCTGGGTGTGAGAGGAGATGAGATACAAGTTACGAGCTAATTTGATTCAAGATACTGTTTTGTATTAAAATTAATTAGTTCAACATTCTTTAAGGTGAGGGAGCCAGTACCACTCAGCTGAGCAGAATCTGGCCTTCCACAGAACTGCTGTAATACCTTAGCATCATTACTGTTTAATAACTGTAACAGAGTCCTGGTGTTGGTCCTTGTGAGGGCTGCAAAAGGAATCATTACAGATTATGACAATAAATGGTTTCAGATTAGGCCTTCTCAAATGAAAACAATCATGAGTAGGTACTTTTTTTTCTTAAAAGAATCACCAAATTCCTGTCCGTTTCCTTTGAAATCTTACTTTAAAAAAAAAAAAATGCAGTTTAAATTTAAAATAGGACTCACCAATATCCTGTGTGCTCTATCTAGAACTGGTTCTGCAATTTCACTTCTGCTGAGAGGTACTTTAAAATGTGTTGGGAATACATGGAAATGAGAAGAGAATGGCAACTCTTGTGATAGCTATCAAGGTGATGGACATTAACAGGGCATTTTTCAGCTTTTCAGTATTCATACTTACAGATTGCCAGATATTTGGCTTGCTTTCACAGATATCCTTAATCTTTCCTCACTTGTTCCAATATGTTTTGCTGTCTTGTACACATAGCCTAGAGAGTCAGTTTGTGTTTCACTGTGAATCAGACAAATGCAGATAAATCAACTAATTTTTTCATGTTTAGGACAGGTAAACAGGTTATCTCTTGGTTCAGATACAGAAGTAGTTTACAACAGCTTTAGTTATGGCACATCTACTGAGGAACAGAGATTGCTAGTAGTTTAATCCTTTTTGCTGCTCCATTTGCCAAGCAATATTACTTCACAGGCACTCATTAGGAAAAAATGGTCTAAGGTAATGCATATACCTCATAGCTGGACTGGCTAGAACAGTGAGTGCTCTAAATCTGCCATTCTGCTTGCAACCTTTAGCTTTCAGTTACATCAAGATTGACTTGTTCACATGTCTGAGCCCTGAATTTAAGACAGGTATTCTGAGCATAAGATACTGTGTTCAGGTCTTGTGCAAAATTCAGACCAAGTATAGAAGTAGGTACAATTACATTGTGAGTATTATTACTCATAACTTTGCTTGGACTATGACTTGCTTGATAGGACCTATTGTCAAGCAAGTAACAACTGATAGGACAAGAGGAAATGGCCTCAAGTTGTGCCAAGGGAAGTTCAGATAGGTTATTAGGAAGAATTTCTTTACTGAAAGGGTTCTCAGGCATTGGAAAAGGTTGACCAGGGCAGTGGTCGAGTCCCCATCCCTGGAGGTGTTTAAGAGTCATGTAGACATAGTGCTGAGGGACCTGGTTTAGTCAGGGTCTTGTCAGTGTGAGGTTAATGATTGGACTTGATGATCCTAAAGGTCTTTTCCAATCTAGGTAATTCTGTGATTCTGTGACCTGATAGCTACTCTAAATTCACAGCTCCAGACTGCTCCATCATGAATTGCTCTTAGGCTGGCATAAGAGTTGGGTCAAAATAAGCTTCTCTAATGTGATACGGATTTTGGGAGCAAAGACCAATCACCCTTTTTCTTCTGAACCCAGTGATCCTTAGGCTACTGCAAATGAATTCCAAATGAAAGGCAGTTGAATTGCTAATTTGCTTTAACTTGCTCTGTGGTCAGTGTTATCATTTGGCCAATCATAGGAACTAGGTAGAGAAAACAAGCATTTTTCCCCTTTTCATGTCTTTATTTCAGCTGTACTTACCTCTTACCATGTCAACCTAAATGGTTTACAGAAATCTGGCAAACTTAGAAAACGTTCTTTGTTTTGGGGGGCTGCTATTTCTTCTTCTGCCTTTTGTCTGAAAGCCAAAGACATTGACCAGATTTGTGTTGTCAGACATCATTAAACACATTAATGGCCTTTTAAATTTGAGATCAGCACAACCCTGTCTCTCCATGTTTCCAATGGCAATTACCATCAAACCAGTTACTAATTATTAATTTATGTTAATTAGCAAGAAAAGAGCATACACACTGTACATTTTGCAGTGTACTGATTTCACTGTCTTTGGAGCTTGATGTCATAAACCTACAGACGTGACCAAACCTAATCTTTTACTGCCTACCTGTTGCTTCAAAAAATCCTTTTCCTCTGCACAAGGCCATAAAATAGGAGGTCAGTGTAACCTTCCTGTCTGATTCAGAGGAGATGGCAATCATTAGCTATACAGAATTTTTTCATTTCTCCCAACAACTTTTTCTATGGAAGAAGGTGCCATTGGCTGTCCCTCTCATGCTTTTCCTAAGAGTTAGATAATCAAGGCAGCAGCTGCTGCAAGACTTCCTCGAATGTTGGTGATGACTTAAGTGTCTTCCCTCTCCATTTTCACTTGAGGCTATGTATCATTTCTTTTGTTTTCACTGCAGCTGGCCACTTCTGGTCTTCTGTTAAGGCTTCTTTGCATTATTGAAAACAATTCTTTCATTTACAGTTGTTCTCCGCTCTTTCCAGTTATGATCAAGAGTTGGAAAATAAATAGGGCTTCTGGATCCTGTTGGCTGCAGGCTGCCATGCTGTGTAAAAGAGAAGAGAGTAGAGAATCACTTCTCCATATCTCCAAAGGAAACACCTTGGTGCTCAATGGCTTGGTTTTGCTTTCATACCTTGTGGCTGAAAGGCTCTTTATGACAGTTGTGTATTGATCAGACGAAAAAACATTGATCACTAATGCAATATTTGTATACTTTTTATACATTCTGGGCATAACATGAAATTAAGATCATCCTCCTTCATGCAGAGATCCATGTAGCACTCCTCTGTCTTGTATCTTCTCAGGATACAGCAGCACAGGTCAACATAGTAGAAATACATTACAGCGACTGGTATCTCGGTGGCTTGCACAATGCCACGGTGACTACAAAATGACATTTGTGCTTTTAGACAGTAACAGTACAAACCCAAGTTATAGCCAACATCTTTACCTGAGGGCTCTTTGTGACTGCCACCTGGCTCAGCCTTCTCGAGTGATGGGCAGTATTACACCTTTACAGTGCAAAGCGGGTGCTTGCCTCTTTCTGAAATTACCTTCTTGCCTACCACCCAAAGAAGCTTATTTTGGTTTAAGCTGTCTTAAAAAAATATAACTGATCACTTTGTTACTTGTCCATTATACCAATGTGCAGCATCTTTAGGTTTTTAAAATCTTTTTAAGAGAGAATAAATTGAATATTTATCTTAAGCAATTTTTTTATCTCACTGAACAGTATATCAAATGTTTTAGCAGGTTGACCGGGAAAGCAGAGTTTTGCATATAGGTGCATGTAGATGCACATATTCCAGAGTTTATGGGATTAATTTTTTAAGCAGAACATAATTAGAGCCAACCCAAAGTGGCTGACCTTGCTTGAAGCAAAACAGAGACACCAGCCTGTCTGTTACAGACTGCTTTTTCATATTAATCCTATTGCATGTCATGCTAATCTAAAGGAATTTAAGCGTGGCTAGAAAAGATGAACTTCTCTTATCCCTGTAAAAAGTTACATTTACAGAAGAATAAATTCTATCAGGGCAAAAAGTAAATTAAGAATGTGGAGTGTTAGGTCTTGCTTTTAATTTTGAAACTATTGGTAGTAATTTCTGTGCTACTGGTAGCAATAAAAACAATGGTCTCTACTTCTATGCTCCAACTTTACGAATATAAGCATTTCCTGTTGGAAATATCATAGAATCACAGAATATCTCCAGTTGAAAGGGACTCATAAGTATCATCAAGTCCAACCCCTGCTCCTCACAGGAAAACTAAACCATATGACCAAGAGCATTGTCCAGCCACTCCTTGAAATCTGACAGGCCTGGTGCCATGAGCACTTCCCTGGAAAGCCTGTTCCAGTGACTGACTACCCTCTCAGTGAAGAACCTTTTCCTAATGTCCAATCTGAACTTCTTCTGGTGCAGCTCATTCCATTTCCTCATGTCCCATTGCTGGTGACCTCGGAGAGGAGATTAGCACCCCCCCTTTGCTGCCAACCTTGAGGAAGCTGTAGACTGTGATGAGGTCATCCCTCAGCCTTCTCTTCTACAAGCTGAACAAGCCAGCTGACATCAGCTGTTTCTCTTAAGTCTTACCCATGAAGCCTTTCACTATCTTAGTCACCCTCCTCTGGACACACTCTAGAAGTTTGATGTTCTTCTTATATTGAGGCACCAAAAACTGCACACAATACTTGAGTTGGGGCCACACCAGTGCAGTGTGGAGTGGGACAGTCATCTCCCTTGACCAGCTAGCTGTGCTGTACTTGATGCATCCCAGGACACAGTTGACCCTTTTGGCTGTCAGGGAACACTGTTGACTCATATTCAACTTGCCATCAACCCAAACCACAGATCTCTTTCTGCAGGGCTGCTCTTCAGCCTCTTGTCCCCCAGTTTGTAAGTATAACCAGGATTACCCCATCCCAGGTGCAGAATCCAGTACTGGCTCTTGTTAAATTTCATACGGTTGGTGATTACCCAGCCCTCTAGTCTGTCCAGATCTCTCTGTAAGGCCTTGCTACCCTTGAGGGAGTCCACAGCTCCTCCTAGTTTAGTATCATGGGCAATACTAGATGTATCAGATACGTGTCAGCGATATGAACGTGTCAGATTCCAAAGAGATCTTGAGCTTGAGTAGGATACTTAGTAAACACGAACTGTGCCCTTGAATTTGACGTGCTGCTTGCTCTGTTCATGGTACTTCCCTTCTCCCTCTTCCTCTCCAGTATTCTTTATCAGAAATAAAGTAAAAGTAAAACTCAGATTCTTTAGTCTCTGTAGGATATATGAATCAGTTTCAATGAATCATAGACTCATGGAAGTTGTAAGGGACCTCTGGAGGCCATCTAATCCAACTTCCTACTAGGTTGCTCTGGGCCATGTCTGGTTGAGTTTTTAGTATCTCCAAGGATGTATATTTCACAGCTTCCCTGGGAACCCGTTCCTGTGTTTGACCACGCTCATGGTGAAAAATTTTTAACTTGTATGGAAATGGAATTTCCCATATTCTAACTTCTGTTTGTTGTCTCTTGTCTTTCTGCCTCTTGTGCACCTCCAAGAAAAGTCTTGTTCCAGAGAAATAAGATCTCTCAGCACTCTTTTTAAGGCAGAACAGCTTTCAGCTTCTCAGCCTAATCATGTGCTCCAGCCCCCTAAACATGATATTGGTAGATGTCCACTGAATTTGCTGTAGTATGTCCACGTCTTTCTTGCATTGGAGTGCCCAGAACTGGACACAGCACTCCAGATGTTGTTACTCCAAGCACCAAATAGATGGGTAGGGACGCTTCTCTTGATCTTTTGCTTGTACTCTTACTAATACAAGCCAAGATGTTATTGGCCTTCTTTTCCTTAAGGAAACACTGCTGACTTCCATTCAACTTGTCCACCAGGTAACATGCCATACACAGGACTTGGGTTTGCCTTCATTGAGCTCATGAGCTTCATGAGCTCATAATGTTCCCCTCAGGCCATATTTTCCAACCCGTTAAGGCCCCTCTGAATAGCAGGCCAGCTCCGTAGTATATTGAGCTCTTCCCCCAATTTGGTATCATCCACAAATTTGCAGAAAGTGCCATCCATCCCAAAATCCGGGTTGGTTGTAGAGACATTAGGCAGTATTGGCCCAAATATCACTAGCTGAGGCTGGGAGATAGCTCTAATGACAGACTGCCAGTTGGACTTTGAACCACTGATTCAATCCTTTGAGTCCAGCTGTCCAGCCAATTTTCCACTCCCTGTATTACCCACTTACCCAGTCTATCCCTCACCATTGTGGCCATAAGGATACTGTGGAAGACCCATGTCAAAGCACTTGCTAAACTTAAGGTGAAAAACATCCACAGCTCTCATCCACAGTGTAATTCATGTCATTGTAGAAGACAATCAGGTTAATCAGGCATGATTTACCCTCAGTAAGTCAATGCTGGCCATTCCCAATAATCTTCTTGTCTTTCATGTGCTTGCAAATGGCTTCCAGCTTGATTTGCTCCATAAACTTGTGAGGGTCTGATATGAGGCTGGCTGACCACTGGTTACCCAGATGATTACCCCTCTTGCCTTTCTTGATGTTTACCTTGTCCAGTTGTCAGGAACCATACCCTGTCCTCATGACTTATTAAAGATTATAGAGAGTGACCTCGCTAAGACATACATTACTGTACAATCTTCAGATGTATCCCTTCTAGTCCCATAGACCTGTATAAGTTTGTTCTGCTTTGCACTGTATCTCAGTTCCTAAAACACTGGTTTGGATCTTAGTTCAAATTGACCCAGGCTGCCAAAGTGAATAAGAAAGATCACAGGATTTGCCTGATTTTGAGCAGTACCCTTAAAATCATATTGTGTTCTTTAGATCATAGAGATAAAATGAAGTAAAAAAAAACTGGAGACAGATTTTGGAGACACCTATCTTCGAGGCAATTTTTCCATGGCTTTATGAAATAATTGGCCACTTCCAAAAAACAGATTAGAATAGAAGCTTACATTTTGAATGGTTATGTTTACCTGGTTCATAAAAGAAGCTGAAATTTAGATTTTCAGAAATGTTCACAAACCATGACAAATGTGTTTGGAGTTCTGGGAACTTAATAAAATTCAAAGGCAAATAAATCCTGTCTGGTGTCAGTCTTTCTTTTTAAGAAATTGACAAGGCTGTATTGCCACCTGGTAGAGATTGTGCTTTAGTTCAAAAACTTCAGAACTAGAACCTGGAGAACTGATCTTTCACTGCTAAACCCTTTCAGACATTGAAGTGGTGTATAAAAGGACTAAATACCCATGTAGCTTCTCCTGATAACTTAGTCAGCATTCCTGATCCAGTGCTGAAGGACCAACAGTCAAGCTTGTGCTTTTTAATAGGCTATTTTAATAACCAGAAGCAGTGCATAGCCCATAGTGCCATAGATTATTGTTAAAAGAATAAATATCCTAATTGAGTAAACCATAGGTATAACATGTTGGTAATAATTTTGGTTACTTCTTATCTATAGATCCAGGGAACAGTTACATGAGAGATTGTCCCAGAATTAGGAGCTCACAGTGGGAAAACAACAATGTAAGCTGTCCCAGACTGCCTTTTGTAAATAGAAGTCCTTTTCTTTAGATCCCTGTTTCTGTCTGAGTTTTCTGGTGGGAATTCAATAAGGACATAAGTGGGGCTGCAGACATCACTATAAATTTACAGTAAAGCCTAATAGTTTCAAATGATGAGCTTTATCATAACTCAGAAAGAATCGAAATGTCAGTTAAATCATAGAAGCATAGAATGGTTTGGGTTGGAAGGGACCTTAAAGATCATCCAGTTCCAACCCCCCTGCCATGAGCAGGGACAACTTCCACTAGACCAGGTTGCTCAAAGCCTCATCCAGCCTGGCCTTAAACACTTCCAGGGATGAGCATCCACAGCTTCTCTGGGCAACCTGTTCCAGCGTCTGACCACCCTCACAGTGAAGAATTTCTTCCTAATATCTCATCTAAACCTACCCTCTTTCAGTTTAGAGCCATTTGCCCTTGTTCTGTCATTAACTGCCCTTATGAAAAGTCCCTCCCCAGCTTTCTTGTAGCCCCTTCAGGTATTGGAAGGCCACTATAAGATCTCCCCGGAGCCTTCTCTTCTCCAGGCTGAACAGCCCCAACTCTCTCAGCCTGTCCTCATAGAAGAGGTGCTCCAGCCCTCAGATCATCTTCGTGGCCCTGCTCTGGACTCGTTCTAACAGGTCCATGTCATTCTTGTGTTGGGGGCTCCAGAACTGGACACGGTATTCCAGGTGGGGCCTTACGAGAGCGGAGTACAAGGGAAGAATCACCTCCCTCAACCTGCTGGCCACGTTTTATTGATGACACTGCTTTATTTGTGTCCTCCAGTTCTTTTTCTGCTCCTTCATCAGAACAAAAAACATCAGAAATGTGTCCAAAAGTCTGAATTAAAGAAAAAGACAAGAGTAAAAAATATGCTGAGGTTGCCTTTTACAGATTAAAAAAACAATGGAAAATGGTCTGTAGGATCAATATTACCATGAAGATCTAATCCAAATTTGGCACATCTGTTCTTTCCCCTTCATATAAGTATAGATTCTCCAGCGTGATAGCTTGGAAATAAGTAATCTGCTTCTGCTCTTTGTTTGAGACCTGAAACTTGTATTTGCATTTCAAATATATACTGAAGTTTGATAGTGGTGGGGTGAAGAATGAGTTGAAGTAATTTCTAACAAACAGAAACATAGGTGGTGACGCACTTTGGTTTATATTGTATATAGCTGTTCTATTCTATTAATAGCTGTATCAGCTATTCTATTTGATGTAGCTCGTAATACCTCTTTCCCACATTCTGCTATTCACGTTCACTTTATTTTACCAATGTTTTATCACGACCTTGAGTTTAAGGAATTTCATCAGTACATCTCTCCGATTATCCAAAATGTTAGAGGTACTGTCAGATGTCCTCTTGCTCACTTGGATCTTCATTCTGTTAGAGTTCGTCATGTATTAAAGTCAGAATCACCAGAAAAGTTGAAGGGTATTTATCCTTTTTGGTTTGTTTTACTAAATCTCTGTGAAAATAAGAAAAGCTGGCTTGATTCCCTCTATTTATACATAGAAATAACTCTTGTTCACTGAATGACCCTTACCCTATAGATCCAGTCATCCATGCCATGGGAAAAAAAATTGTTGTGTCTATTCATTTTCACTGGATGTCATCCAGAAAGCAGAAATATAACTGCTTATGTTCATCTCGTGTTGATGAACAGCAATAAAGGACTCTTCATATGCCAGAGTTAATCTGCTAACACAAGATTTACTGCTCTTTGCAGTGCCATGCTAAACGTACATCTTCAGCACTTTTCCCTGTTTTTTAACCTTAACTCTTTACTCCTGGAAAATCATCCTACCATTAAACAGTACCCAAGTAAAAAAAGTTTTAAATGACCTGACACTTTTAGCCTTCTCTGAAACATGAAATCATCTGTTATGTTGGCCTATGAGGACACACACATATACACATACAAATAGAAATGCCAGCTTTGTCTTTTACAGAAGAATTATTCAAGCAGTAGTGTCAGCCTCTAAGTCCATAAAATAGTCCTTCCCAGGGGAGAAAATTAAAATCAGAACTATATTACTTAAATAATTAGGTTCAGATCCTGCAAGTTGTACCTAAGGTGAGCAAGAACTCTGCCTGAAAATGAGTAGTTGCAGACTCAGCTCCATTTTCAGAAAGCTGTTCCAGAAAACATGTCAATCCATTTGTTAGCTGTGCTTGCTGGCAGTTATGTGCAAATCCCCATTTGTATACTGCTTTTTTTTTCTACATTATGTTATTATATAGCACACATGGCATAAAAAATTTAAACTCTATCTAGTAGAGCACGTGTGAATCTATATGGGAAACAGAGTCGTGTCCCATGCTGTTAATGAATGTGTGCCCCAACCCTTGTTTTCAGTTTGTTAGTAAGTGCCAGCAGCTTATTCCACAGCTGATCCAGAGGTCTGTGCCAGTGAAAAAAAAAAAAAAAAAAAAAAAAAAAAAGCAACAAAAAAACAAAGTTACACTTTTTTCCTCATATTTTGAAGCAGTGAAGTCCCTCCAAAGGGCCAGTCTAAGTTCACCTTGAGGGCATTAGCAGAGGCTACTCTAAAATAAAAATCTTTTACTATTAGTCAATTGAAAGATAAAGCCTTTTCTGTTCTGTGTAAATAATTTTTTATCAATGTCCTGTTCTAAGGCAATTCCCGATTAGCATATCCTATAGCTTATTGTCAGACCCTGTCCACAGGGTACAATTGTGACACAGACTGTGAATATTCAGCAATAGGAGTTTGTAAATCTGAGTAGGTAATGACAAAGCCTCTTTCGGGAAAGCCAGAATGAGGTGAACTGAGTAGAATAATGGCAGTCTTGGGGGGCAGGGGAGTATTTTAATTTCATCAAAGCCAGAGCAAATGAAAAAGATACTATTAAAAGGACTTTCTGAAGTAAATACGTTTCATATAAATGCATGGTTCAAACTGACATGCTAAATTGGCATTGTTACATCCACTCTATTCTCTGGATCAAAGCAACTTAATAATTTCACTTGCCTTTTACCTATTTTATGGATGCATGTGTGGGTATGTGTGCGTATGTATGTGTACAGTGTGCACATGTGCACACATGAGTAACAGAAAATAATGGCAACGAGGGAGGGGTTTTTGCTTTTTCTGTAATGAAGTTTAAGATTTTTTTTAATGTAGTGGTACCTAATAGTCATTGCCCACTGTTGTAAAAGCTCAGAAAGTACTGCAGCTTTCTCTTGCCTGTGTTTGCCCAGCCACCTTTCTACATACTACAAGCACTGGGAAATTTCAATGACACAGCTTGGAATGGGTTCAGTGACCTCAATTATGCCCTCCCACCCACTCCAAACTCCTTTCAATTTGCAAAAAGCTTTAAGTGGACAAAACCCAGATGCCTTTTGCTTGTAGTTCAGTAAGAACAGATTGGGCATGTAGATTCTTGTCAAAGTGATATATGTAGTTAATTTTCCATTAACTCTTTCTTAACTAAGGATTTTAAATTCTCAGTTCCAAGTCTAGCACTCTGCTTTGCTTTCTACTGCTTTTTAAAGTTCATTATGCCTGCAACATCATTTAAAAAAAAATGAACCTTAAAAAGCCTCAGCTAGACATTGACTGATAGGAAACAGACTGAATGATTGGTTCTGCTTTTAAAGGCAATCACTTTTTTTTCTTATTAAAATTTTTTCATTGTAATAACCCATCCTATCGTCTAAGATAGTTCAAAAGCACTAACTAAATATAATAAATAAAAACACCAGTTTGGGGGGAGAAAGAAATCATGACTTGTGGAAATAATTTACCAGTCAAAACCAGTACATGGGCCCTGATGACGCTGAGAGCTTGCTTCAATTGGCTTGCTTAAACTTAGATCGCTTTCATAATGTAATATTGCCCCAAAGAGTCGGTGCCTCTCCCCTCCCCCAGAACAATTCATTACACTCCCTTTCTCCCTCTCTCTCTCTCCTTCTCTTTCATTCTGCAGAAACATGTGCTGTCAATAATGGAGGCTGTGATCGGACTTGCAAGGATACCGCGACAGGAGTACGATGCAGTTGCCCAGTTGGATTTACCCTGCAGCCTGATGGGAAAACGTGCAAAGGTCAGCTTCTGTTTGCTTTGCAATGCATCATTTGCCTTCAGTGGTTCCAGTACAAGATGTAAATATTCAGTTATTTAGTCAATACTTTTAAGTTAAGGCAATACTGGCATAGTGATTGCAATTGAGTTTATTAGCTTTCTCCTTCCCTAATTTTTCTCTATGTACCTATTTAAATAATTTTCCTCTCTATTTATTAGAGGGTTTTATTACTGCAAAGAAATTAGATACAGAGGTCCAACTGTTTTAATTTGACCAGAGATTTAGAGGAACAACTCTGTGCTGCAAAAACTCTTCAGTTTCAAAGGATAGTCTGATATCCTTGTAAAACTCAATCATCTAATGGTGTCTGAATTTGTCTATTCAAAAAGCAAATTAAAATTCTCAACCAGTACTTTGTTACCTGCAGATAATCAACTGGTTATTACTAAGTGAAGCCAAGCAAAAGATGCAGAGGTATTGCTCAAAAAAACCCAGACAGTTGTCCATTTCTTCCCCTTCACACTATAAGTAGCCAGCTACAAAGGAAAACCAAACCAACATTTACTGATGCACAGGTCTAAGCTGTACAGCTGATGCTCAGATTTTACTGTTCCAAAGGCAGCATAAGAACCTTAGCATTTTGTTGTTTGTGAGTGTGCTAAAACTGATGTCAGGGGAAGAGACAACAGAAAAGAGCATCTGATATCACTATCAACATCTGTTTTCAGTTAAGGATAAGGCTAGTTCTCAAATATCCCTGCAGAACCACACTTAATGCCACTATGCACATGAGTATATTTGGATACATGTTAATAGGACCAGGCCCTCCATCAGTAATTTTCTCATCTTCCTATGTATTTCTTTTGAGCTGCATTGCAAAAGACTTGGTGATAGACATCAAGGAGGACATTGCATGTATTGTTGTCACAGAGAATACTTTGTTATCACTCAGTGACTTAGCATAAGTTGATGTAACTTGCCAAGAAGCTACTGGGACTTTTTTCCTTCAAAGTAACCAGAAATGTCAGAATATCTTCAGGCCAGGGCTTGATGTTACTTAAAATAGTAAAACCCACAAAAATAAACAGAAAATGTGTGGTTTCCTCTTGCTCCAGGCTGAAAAATCCCAGTGCCTGGGCATGATCCTGTTGGTATTTATAGAAATAACACTCCATTTGCCTGTTTATTTGAAAATAAAACATTTAAACTGCTATTGCACACAATGTTAATAGTTAAGGGTGAGCACACATCAAAAATTAGCCATTTTAGTTCAAGCCACATAAAAATAAATCTTCATTTTTACAGGCAGACCAGCTAAGCCATAGCAGAGCAGGAACAGTGATTCCACCAAGTGCTTAAAAGGAGGTATTTTAATACTGTAACATACGCCTAGACTTGATCATGTTTATTATTGAAACTGCATCATGAAAAAAAAATATTAATTCTAAATTTAGAAGTTTGGCCATAGAACTAATATAAAACAATATTTATATAATAATGAAGTCTATAATTAGTGCTACAGACAAAATGTAATATTCAACTGATCCTCAAACCAAATACCCTAGCTCTAAGTTCTTTCACAGTTTTTTCTTTTTCCTGTTTTATGAGAAGAAAATATAAGAAACAGAATCTGTATTTTTATGATGATGCAGATTCTTTCTTACTTTCTTAAAATAAGCAGCAACTGGAACGTAACTCACATGGTTTAACAAACCAACCAGGCCATTTCTCTTTATTGCCATTTTAGGAAATACTTTTCATCATAAAAAAGTAAAATACATGTTTTTCATGTAATTTAACTGTAATTAGTAATATTTATCTAATGTATTGCACTGTGAGATTTCATGGCTAGATTCTGCTTCCCTGAAGCTAAAGTAACTTCCCATTTAAATCTGTGCACAAAGGATCCTGCACTTAAAACCTGACCAGTGAAGCTTCTTCTGTAGCTTTCGCAGGCAGCCCTTCGTCAAGACTGCTCTCTAAAATTTACATCTTCTGAGCCCAAAAGTGAGCATTTTGGTGGAGTGACATTGACACCTTCTTATCTCCTCTTGCTTATAGGTAAAGCCTGGAAAAGGCTGGGGTGGGGAAATTCAGTATGCACATACTCCTTCCTCTGAGTTCTATAGGAAACAAAAGAAAAGAGTGATCAGCCTAAGTTTTCTCCTTTGATTTTTTTCTCTTTACTCTCCTTGATTCGACTGGCCCATGATTTCTCATACATACAGTTCTTTATTCCCTTTAGCTGTAACATTACCTCTGTGTGGTAAGAGCAATGGATTATCTACTGGTTGCCCTTTCAAGCATCTTCAGGGATCATGCAGCTGTCACATCCTGTCTTTCTTGGGCAGAGTTTTCAAGTCCCTCATGTGTCACAGCATCTCCAAGTGAGGTTTTTCATAGAAGCACCATTTTAAGAGAGGTCATATTTCTAAATATGGGAGAAAGATATGCCATTATCTACTAAAACAAAGCAGAGAGAGCATGTAAGAAAAGCTGAGAGAAATTGGAAGGTTAATTAATATATTGACTGAAAAATGTAATTGTGGGTTGAGCAAAATGATTAATATGTTTAGGTTGAACTTAGCAAATAATGCTGACCAAAAATAATGTTTTTATTGGAAAGTCTACATTTTTTCCAGACCATTTTGGCATCTTCCTCTCTAAGACATTTTACATAGTGCAGCTAGTATTTGCAATTATGTAGTTGCTTAGATTGAAGAGGCTTAAATAAGGCCCAAAGAAACATCTGAGCTTTTGAGTACTGTGAGGTGGATATTGTGTAATTTATTAATCTGTAATACTAGCTCACTTGTAGATGATTTCCTCAATAGTGCACTTTTACCATACTGGTATTTTATGGAAATCTATTGCCACTTTTCTTCCTTATTTTTTACAAGGGAATCAGTTAAATTAAAGAACAATTTAAAAAAAAAAATAATGAAATAAATTAAAATATTATTTTCCTAAATAGCAGAAATTCCTAGATAGTTCTGTTCAAAAATCAGGACTAGTCTGTTTTAGGCATTCTATAGACATATAATGGGAAAAAGATTTTTCTGTCCAAGATATTCAGAGGTTTTTGTTTAGTAGTTTGGAATTTCATTGACTGTTTAGTATAGAAAAAAGATGAGTATGCATACAAAAGGAGAAGCAGTTTTTTAAGAAACAGTGTATGCAAACAGGCTTTATTTGCTAAAAGATGTCAAATAAGCCCTATTAAAGGTAACTAATTGTTCTACACTTTGTTTGCAATACCGTATTTCATGTTCTATAGTTCTATCATAAAAGCCGGGATGGATTCAAATCACAGAGTAGAGAACTGAGTCAGGACTGAAGCTCTGGTATTTCTCCTGGCCCTTTCCCAATGTATCAGAGAATGGAGGGTGCAGGAAAGCGATTTCCAAGTGATACAAGGGACGTACCTTCAGCAGTTTTGCATGTTGACCCCTTTCACAGGCTCAGTGGGAAATGAGAGTTCATTGTACCTCAAAGAACCAAGCTCCTTTTGTTAATACAGAGTGCAGTCTGGTTTATATCAAATGTCAATAAAATAGGGAAAAAAAAATTGTTGTGGAGAAAGTTTTAACATGGAATATGTACAGGTAGCAGCATGGCCCACATGGGAAGACTACTGTAGTGGAAGTGTTTTCTGGAAGCTGAAAACATCTTCTTTACCTCTGATTCTTTCTCCCTTACATATATTATTTACCTAATCTGGTAGTAAAATAAGAGAGAACATGCTGTCTGTGGTCTAGTTAGAGGGACCTTCAGATATATTAATGGTTGCTGGGATAAAAATTCATTAACCTTTTGCTGTTTTTTAAAAGTCAGTCTTAAACTCAAGTCTTCATTTAGCTGGGTTGGCACACAATGGAGAATGCTCCTTTTTTCCCTTCAGCTTTCCTATCAACTTGGCTCTTCATAAGCCAAACCCTGGAGGCTTTTGTCAGCTGAGAGGCACATCCCAGGCAGAAAGAGTTCCATATTCTCCATCTAATTAATGCTATTTAATTTCTCCTACCATTGTAACTGGGTGATTCCAGCTTGATGCTGAGTTCATTTGATGCTGTCGATTACCGTGCTACACATGACAAAACAGTGTAGTTCATTTCCTTAAATACCTACCAGGTCATCCCACAGAAGTCAGCTAATGCAGGCAGAAAAGGAGCCAGAGGATTAAAAGGCATAGTGGCCCAGGATGCTTATTGCTCATTGCCTCCTACCCACTTTTTAATATCCTCTATATTGTGCATATCAGGGTTTCTGTGGTCCCTAGCTCCCTGACTTGTTGGTTTCTGTGCCTTCTTCCTGCTGCGTACCCTTTTCATGAATCCAGCTGAAGATTCATCAGTTTAGCATTTTAATTATATTAAATACAACTTATAAAGCTGATTGCAAAAAACTTGTGGGATTCTAGAGGAGTGAAATCAGACTAGATTAGACTCTAGGACAGATTTCTGAAGATCGTTTAAATCCAGCTGCAAAACTGGATCAAACAATCAAGGGCTTTTCAGCCCAAGGGCAGCTACAGAAGGATGGGAGACAAGCTGAGCAAGGAAACATTCTTCTTCCAGGACTTATAGTAGAGAAGGACTGGGAATGACTGCAAAAGACATCTGAGAGAGACAGGAGCTTTCTTTGTGGGTTTTCTAAGTGAATTAGAGCAAGAGGAAGGGCCACAGTCTTCTGGTGTGGTGTAAAATGTAGGACCCTATGTCTGATGTGCTCCATCTTTGCCTCAGGGATTTAACAAAGAAACTGTGAGGCACTCTCTTGCCCCAGAATAATGCAGCTTCCCAGCACTGTACACACAGACACAGAGGAACTGTGCAGGGTGCAGCACTTGCTGAATTCCTAGAGTCATATGGCAGAGCAAATATAATTTTTAAGCAGGAAAAGAAAAGCCTAACTGGGTTATGGAGCAAAAGCCACATCTCAAATATGGCTTTTCCATAATCATCTATAAAACGCCACCTGACTTTGCAGTGCCCAATAAATGTTTTGTAAGAGCAAAATGTGTATTATGTTGTTTAGTTGACTTTCTATTTTGCATCGTTTTCACAGGTAAGATTGACAGTGGGGTTTTGGGGAGGTAGATACTCAGTTGGGCTAGAATGTCAGTGGTTTTAGTAGCAATATGGTGTTACATTGATAATCTGCCACGACATATGGCTAAATACAGTAGTATTAATTCATGTACACGGATAGATCTTTTGTCAAGCCCAGGTGATCTTATGGACATGTATTTAGGATACAGAAAGGTCCCTGCACGTCTTCACCTAGAGATGGGGCATTTTATTTACTGTGCAACACTAAGTAAGCCCTTCTTAGCCCTCTGGCATATTGTTTAACTAGAGCCATGTTACGCTGGGGTTATGTGACTGGATGCTGTTTAGGCAAACATTTCTTCTTCCTGCTGTCTCATTGTCATGGTTACCCAGCAATGTGATGTGCTCTCTACTGCCTTGAAACAGGCCCCCATCCTTTTGCATTCAGATGCAGCAAAGAAATGTGGCACTTAGATGTTTAAATACTTGACTGCTGCAGTGGGAGCATCAGAAATGCCTTAGCATTGAATGGTTTGTCCACTAACTCAACTCTGTAACCTTCCTTACCATTAAGCAGTCTAGAAAGATGAGCAGGAGCATAGAAACTAATGAACACTTTCAGTCAAAGAACCAAATCAAAGTTCACTGAAATAAAAGGGAATTTTTCAATTTGCTTTAGTAGGTTGACATAGTAATTGCACTTTTTTTATCTTTCTTAATTGCAGCCTATTACAGCAGGAAAATGCATTTTAAATTGGTTTTGGATACAAAAAAGTGAAACTCTGAAAGTGAATTAAATTTTGAAAATGGAATTGTTTCTGTGAGGAAAGAGTTTATTACAGAATGAGTTTCAATGAAGCAAAACATGTCATGTTTTGTTAAATATGAACTGAAAGGTTTCACTAAATTAAATGTTGAAAATTAAAGCTTGACATCAGTTTGGTATGAGAATATGACTCAGATGTTGAAGGCTTTCCTCTCTTTTCTACAGAGCACACTAAGTGAAAAGCTCACAATGAGCAGTTTAGCTGGCCAATTTGGCTTCATTTCCTGGCTGTATCTGTGAACAGTTATAATTTCCTCCATCATTCCATTAGTCAAAATTACTTAAAATTTGTTTTAGGTGTTTTCTCTAAATTGGATTAAATTGACTAAAGCTTTTAGAATTGCATCTTGTCAGTCCTGATCAACTCATGAAACTGAAAGTGTTTCCTCTTTTTTCAGAAATGAACACCAAAAGGAGTTGCAGGTTATTTTTATTATTTATTATTAGTAAGATGCTGTTGTTAATCTGGTACATCAACTATTAGCTTGCTTGAGTTAAGATACTACATTTGTTTGACTGTGATTGATTGGATAATTTTCAGAGCAGTATAATTTTTTCACTGATTGCCTAAATGGGGAAGTTTTTACAGTAGGAGAAATTACCTATGATGAACTCAGGTTTTGTTTAGTCAATATCCCTGACTCAACTTGACATTTTTTTTACATGCCAGTAAAAGTTTGACAGTAAAATATATCCCTGTGCAAGATAGCCTCTGTAAAATATATGCATCAGTCAAGTTTACACCAAGGCACATAGAACTTAAGTGGCACATACAACTACACTTTTCATGTAAGTGTCTCACTGAGTTTAGAATCAAGTCTATAGGTTTGGAGCAGGTCTTCTGAACTAACATTTGTCTCATCTAAGAGGCAAATGCAAGACAGGCACAAACAAATTCATGTGAGTGAACTTTTTTTTTGGGGGGGAGAGGGGGGGGTTGGGCAGTGTTCCAGTTTTCTTCTTTAACTATAAAGAAACCTCCTTGAAAGTAGTCACCCACATACAAAACATTTTCCTTGGTTAGAATGCCACAGAAAATTCTTAGGTTTCTGTTTAAGTGAGACCATCGTTTTACCCAAGGTATACATGACTTTTTCATAGATGTATAAAAAGCATTAGAGAAGACATCACTAAAATAGCATGCTGAAAGGTAACCTAAATTCCCTGCTGAAGTGTATAAGTTCCATTTGAAGGTGCAGAACCACAAAATTTAGATAGCTTCTGCGTAACTTCAAGGAACATACTGCATTAGAATCACTAAGATACTGTGCTATATAGCTGGAATTATGCTCCCCATTGAATTCATTCACATATATCAGCATTTTAAATTAAAAGGAATTTAAGTGATCTCCTTAAGAGAGGTTTCTTATAGAGGCAAATCTGTTCATAGCTGCCTGACTACTCCTACTTGAGATTTGCAGACCACTTTCTGTGCATCTCCCATTAGTAGTATCCTTTAGTGCGATAGCTGTGATACTCCACACAGGGAAATAAATATTTGGTGCCTGCTCTACATTGCATGGCATTAGTGTCAAACATATTGTACTGGCACCTAGAGCACGTCCTGGGACATACAAAAAAGAGCTCACCTTTCTCTAGCAACTTGAAGATTTTTTTAAGACAGTTTAGCTTTCTCCACAGTAGACGTATATGTTTTTTGAGGAACATAAGCATTATAAGCCATTAGGCAGCAGCCATGATGAGCCATTACCGTTTTCCCGTGTGCTCTCAAAAAACGGGAAAAAACATACATGTAAATGATGTGAAAGAATAAACTCAAATGGAGTAAGTTGCTGGCAGTCATCACCTCCACTGCAGTTGGAGAGCTGCAGTATGAGCAAATGTCAGCATAGAAGTCAGTCACAAGATTACAAGCAGCAGTGGGTTTTTTGAAGAGGTTTTTACATCTGGCAAAGCCAGAAAGGGCAGAGACCTGCTTGTCTTATTCCCTTTTCTTCTCATTACATTTCCCTTTATAATTGCAGCACCTGAAATGGCCATTTACTTCTGTGGCACATCTTTAAGATAATTTATGCAGTTAATAGAGCAGTTGTACTCCTACTTTTAACACTGGTTCATACCATTGCTGCTTGATGGTAATTTGGTATACAGCACGTTAAATTTTGTGAACATTCTGCTGATAACAGTGCCTTGTCATAGTTTGGTTTGGAAAGTGGTGTATGGAAAATGGTTCCTTAGCCTTACAGCCGAGTCAAAGGTACAGTGACGACTAGTGAGAGAAGTTTTTCATTTAAGCTAATAAGTAGCTTCTCTTTGCGTGCTGCACATAAATAAAGCCATCTGGGTTGGATTGTTCTGGAGTATCCCAGAGCAATAGTATGCATGCTGCTTAGAGTCTGTCAAAAGTAACTAAGGGAAAGACAGGATTGCTCTCAGTAGGCTTTAATTTACTATTTTGGTGTTTCCACTGGAAAAATATGCAAAACTTTGCAAATGGAAACAGATTGAGATACACTGGGTGCTCAGACTCTCTATGAAGAAGCTGGCCAAAGCAGATAGAACATTTTAACCATGATTCCTGGGAGTGGCACGTGATACAAGGTTTATAGGTGATTGGCTAGATACACTTCAGGCTTTTTAGGGGAAAATTTCTCAGACATTTCAGAAAATTGAATCTTTGTGGGATTTCAGGTCAACAACCTCATTAAAAAAGGCACTGAAAATTACCATTTCATTTTTAAAATAGAGGTTGTCATCCTCAGGTCTTTGTATAGACTGCAACTTCTCTGACTCTTCCTTTGATCTCCGAGGCCCATATTGCTCCTGCCATGGATACTGAACTAGAATGTCTGTCCTCTCATCTATGGATCAGCTCTCAGTGGTCATCAACTTTGACTTTGGACCTTGTGCGTTTTACTTCTCTCAGGAATACCACAGCGTCCCATTTTTCAGAATATGGTCAGAAGAACAGGTCACTCCCAAGGAAAAATAAGCACATCAGCCTTGGCAATTCCCAATGGGCTTAGAGGTTTTACATCATATAGCTAAGCTACCTCCTGTTTGCACAAGGTTAAAGGTGTGTGCATTGGGAAATAACATGGAACAGCTGGCATCCTCTGAACTCATATCCTATCGCAATAACATACTCATAATCACATGCAAATAGTCTAATCCCAGCCTATAGGATATCCAGTTCCCTTGCCTTGAAAATATATCTGAACTGAGTTAACTATCCCACTTCCCTTCAGAGTCTGACCAACTGAGGAATAAAGTGACTCTTCTTGGTCTCAACAACAGAAACAAAACATAAGAAAAGGGTGGATGTTAATACAGTGGTGCAGAGAGGCCTGTGTTCTCTACTCACATGTGAAAGTCAGTGCAGCACAAAATTCCATTTCCTTCTACCTTCTGTGTCACTCCCTCAAAAAAACATCCTACTCCAGAGGAATCAGACTTCCTTGATTTTTATCAACAGCAGTCAGTAGCCTGTTTGTCAAAGCCAGCTCACAAGCTGTCTGGAGTCAGAGGGTAGAATTTTAGAAGGTAGTTATTAAAGTACGTGTTGTCTTTTAACAACCCTTAAGTGTTTACTGAAGTGGTTTATTTTGAGCCATTCTTTCTCTGTGATGCCTTTCTCCCTGTTTCTCATCAACGTAAACCAAAAGTAAACTTCCCAATAGTCAAATCAAGATCTAGTTTTCGTAATTCATTATACAGCAGCTCTACTTCCATCAGACTCCTTACATGATTCTGCTTTAAAGCTATAACAACTTAACCAGTGTTTGTAACTAGAAATAAGTGCATGTTCAAATATAAACACCATTTGAGTTTGCTTCTCTGTGCATGTAAGCAAAGAGCTATCAGAAAATAGAAGGGATCAGATATGATCACAAGCCACTACAGCAGAAGGGATCAGATATGATCACAAGCCACTACAGCCATGAATCAGAACTAAAAACACCTATGCCCTCTCCATGCTGAACACAAGGCAAACACAAATCTTTTTCTCCATCATTTATCCTAAAAACAAGAAAAAAATACAAAAACCTCTTACATGTTTCCCTGCATAAATTGTATGACATAGAATGAAGAATGGACAGAGGAATGTTTTTGTCTTGCATGAGAAATCAGCACCTAAATAAATTCATAAACATGAGACTGATGTGAAGAATTATGGTAATGAAAATGCGGGTCCTCCAGTAACTAGACCAGTGCTTTTAGAAGAAACAAAAATAGTCTTTTTTATATATGTGGTGCACAGATCAAATGTACAATTAAATGTTCAATTAAAATAGCTGGATTTTCGCGGAATCACAGAATGGTAAGGGTTGGAAGGAACCATCTAGTCCAACCCCCCTGGGGTTTACCTACAGCATGGTGCACAGGACTACATCTAGGCAGGTTTGGAACGTCTCCAGAGAAGGGAACTCCACAACCTCTCTGGGCAGCCTCTTCCAGTGCTCTGTCACCCTCAGAGTAAAGAAGTTTTTCCTCATGTTTGTTGAACCTCCTGTTTTCCAGCTTGTGCCCTTTGCCCCTTTTCCTGTTACTGGCCATCACTGAAAAGAGTCTGGCCCCATCCTCTTGACACCTGCCTTTTAGATATTTATAAACATTAATAAGGTTCCCTCTCAGTCTTCTCTCTCCTAGGCTAAGCAGACCCAGCTGTCTCAGTCTTTTCTTGTAAGAAAGATGCTTCAGCCCCTTCATCATCTTTGAAGCCTTCCGCTGGACTCTCTCCATAAGTTCCCTGTCTCTGTTGAACTGGGGAGCCCAGAACTGGACACAATACTCCAGATGCAGCCTCATCAGGGCAGAGTAGAGGGGGAGGATCAACTCCTTTGACCTGCTGGTCACACACTTCTTAAAGCACCCCAGGATACCATTGGCCTTCTTGGCCACAAGTGCACATTGTTGGCTCATGGTCAGCTGGTCATCCTAGGTCCTTCTCTGCAGGACTGCTTTCCAGCAGGTCAACCCCCAACCTGTACGGGTGCCTGGGGTTAATCCTCCCCAGGTGCAGGACCCTACACTTGCCCTTATTGAACTTTATCAGGTTCCTCTCTGCCCAACTCTCCAGCCTGTCCAGGTCTTGCTGAATGGCGGCACAGCCTTCTGGTGTGTCAGCCATTTCTCCCAGTTTAGTGGCATCAGCAAACTGACTGAGGGTACACTCAGTCCCTACATCCAAGCCACTGATGAATATATTGAATAGGACTGGACCAAGTACTGACCCCTGGGGAACACCACTAACCACAGGTCTCCAAGTAGACTCTGCACCGCTGATTAAAACCCTCAGAGCTCTGCCATTGAGCCAGTTCTTCACCCACCTCGCTGTCCCCTCATCTAATCCACACTTCTTAAGCTTACCTATGAGGTTGCTATGGGAGACAGTGCCAAAAGCTTTGCTGAAGTCAAGGTAGACAACATCCACTGCTCTTCCCTCATCTACCCAGCCATTCATGCCATCATAGAAGGCTATCAGATTGGTCAAGCATGATTTCCCCTTAGTGAATCCATGTTGACTGTTCCTGATAACCTTCTTTTCCTCTACATGCTTAGAGATGTCCTCCAGAATGAACTGTTCCATCACCTTCACAGGGATGGAGGTGAGGCTGACTGGCCTGTAGTTTCCCAGGTCCTCCTTCTTGCCTTTTTTGAAGACTCGAGTGACATTGGCTTTCCTCCAGTCCTCAGGCACCTCTCCCATCCTCCAAGACCTTTCAAAGATGATGGAGAGTGGCTCTGCAATAACATCTGTCAGCTATTTTCTTTAAAATGCCTTCTGACAAACAAGTTCTGACCATTTTCCAGTGCTTTTGCATAGTTAAAGCATCATGAGATCATATGCCATTTTCAGAAAGCAAGCAGATAGTTTCTTGGTAAAGGCAGGTTTGTGTGATCTGAAACTGCTCAAGTGATTCATGGAAACCAACAGATTTTCTGTGTAGAAGTTGCAGCAGCAGCAAAGGATCTCCCTGTCTCTTCCCCTTCCTAATACTCCTCTTCTTCTGACAAAACCCATATGATTAAGAAAGTAGAAGCATTTGTGCCAAAGAGGTAACCAAAGGCAGACAGTGGGTGATTTAGGATTATGAAACAATAGATGCAGCTGCCTAACCAAAGAAAAAAGTAACGAAAATGACATTAAATGAGAGGAAAATGAGGACTTTTGTCATTAAAACAGTGGTCCTCTTCAGTGCTTGAGTACTGGCAAAGGTTTCTGAGAACACACACTTTGTA
Organism: Antrostomus carolinensis; assembly: GCF_000700745.2. Classification (NCBI taxonomy): domain Eukaryota; kingdom Metazoa; phylum Chordata; class Aves; order Caprimulgiformes; family Caprimulgidae; genus Antrostomus; species Antrostomus carolinensis. The sequence continues at coordinate 83,529 of NW_010293484.1, forward strand.
ACCTCTTTGTGAAAGCACCAAGAAGGTTCTGTTACAGTACAACCCAGTAAATGCTTCTACTGGGAATTCTTTGTCATATGAATCAACCATATGCATGGCCTATGCTGAAGAGATAACAGGTACTTGTAGTTGGTGAAAGAAGTTGCAAAGGAAATTTTCTAAGTTTTTTTGATAGGATTGACAAATGGAAGACTAGAGCCAAAAGGGAATATTAAGTAACAGAGGCAGTTTTGAAGTTATTTTTGTTTTGGTAGAACTTGAGCAAGATGCAAGACCATCTCTGTCCAAAAAGGCCTCATAGAGATCAGGATTGAGAGAGGGAAGACTGAGTAACTGATGGAAGAGCAATGGACAAGTTCAGTTTATCAAAAGAGCTGCTTATTTTAGAAGAGATGGATAAGACTGGAAATCAGATCAGAGCACAAGCTCCCAGGTAGCTACAAAAACATTTTCAAAGTAGCTACCTAAATGTGGATTAAAGAAACAAATATTAAGGCCTGTATGTGATAGCCTTATTGTTGAGGCCACAGTCATTTTATGATTACACTGATGTTATCCAGTCTCAAGACAAAGAACAAATAAGATCAACCCAATGTGAGGAAAATGGTAACAGCATCTGGCAGGCAGCTGCAGCAGCTCAGTAAAAAACTCTGTGTCATGTCCAGTGAGGGGGCCATAGTCATCTGGCCCTGCACTCAGAATTAGGATTCTAATTTTTTCCCGAGTTTTTTAAAGAAAAGAGGGAGTTGACTGTTGATTCAGAGGCAAATCTGGTGTGTGATAAGATGACAGAGCTTCTGATTGAGGGGCAGAAGGAGACACAGAAAAGAAGAAGGGTCCGCAGAGTTGATGGTAAAACTATAGGTGGTGGAGGAGATGTTGCAGAGACAGAAAGATGCTGGTCACCAGCAGAAAATGTGTGGGATTTCAGGGAGGATAGGATAGAAGACTCATGGTGGTGGGTGGCTGCAAGTGGTCAGAAGCCTAGGGAAGGGGATCAGAGAAGAAAGCAACTGGAGACTGACTGATGTGTATGTATGTTGACTGGGCATCAGAGTAATGAATCTTAGATATATAGACATCATTTGATCCAGACTGTCTAAGAGACAATTGAAGTTCCAGGACACAGTGAGGAAAAATGAAATTATAAGCCCATGGGATTTAAAAAAATGAGAGGAAATGCTAATTTTAGATACCACACAGGTGAAATTTGTCAGAAAGAAGAAAATGGAATGGAAGACAAAAAAAAAAAAAAAAAGATAGGGTGGAGAGCAGAATCCAAGAAATAAAACAGTGGATAACATCTGCCTTCTAACTGTTGCTGCAAATTTATCTATTCCAGAATGTGTGTGAAACTTTCACTGCCTCGTCACTATTTTTGTGGAGATTGCCTTTTTTTTTTATTTTAGGTTAAAGACATACAATTAATTTGTCTGCTGTAGACTTGTTCATGACAGACAAATATAACATTATCTTCCTTTAAAAAATTGCAGACTTGGATCAGCTGCCATGTAACTCATTCAGTTTCATTCTCTCCCAAGGGTTCCATCTATCTCCACAAAATAAATTAATGTGTATGAAGTTAGGCTTTTTTCATGACTAGGCGATATCCCTGTTCCCTGGAAACTTGCAGTTGTTATTTGTCTTTGTGAACCTCCCCTTTGAAAATGCCAAATCCTTTAAATTAATGCTTGGGAGGGTCATATTTTGCATTTCAGTTGTTGAAAAGACCTTGCATTTATTCAACAATATAAAGCTCCCTGAGGATCAACAACCACAGTTTATTATGTAAAAGTGTGCTGTGCTTTCTGTAATTTGGGGGTTGACTACTCATATATTCATAGCTACCAACATTCAAAACTTACAGTATTTTTTTTTTCATTCTTTTATTATTGCTTTTTTCATCATTAAATACAGCTTGGTTTTTTATATGGCTACATCCTGCTCTCAGTTAAGTATTTGTCTTCCTTGGTACAGAACTGATCCCTGGTTGGTTAAAAGAATGTCTTCAAAAAGTTTTGGAGAGTTAATTTTTGGTCACCAGCCAGTTCTCTTTGATTCATTATCAGCTACAAGGCATTTGAATTATCACGGACTAATTGCATTCAGCTGTCCTCTTCCGCAGGAATAGCTTCATCATAGGACAGCTAGCATAGTTTCAACGGCATTTTAGAGAGAGCATCAGTATCTTCAGCTGTCCTGAATACTAGTTTTATTTTAAAATTTTATTTCATTAAATCAAACATAATTTTTAGAAGCAAACTGAGATTCTTGGAAATAAGCACACAACTTTCCTGAGCAGAGAGCAATTCCAAGGAGGAAAATGAAAACAACTGTGAGTAAAGGTAAATTGAGTTAACATGCTAAGTTGAGGGATTCTTATTTCTTGGTCCAGTAGTACACAGCTTGCTCACTTGCTCTTCATTGAAATTACACAGAAAAATTAAATACTGTAAGAGCAAGGCCTTTTTAGTGAGACCTAGTACAGAGAAGGTGCCCAGGGATGTCAGCTCTCCCATTTTGTCTGCTTTAGACCTTAAGAGACACTGAACTAACTCCTTTACTGTTTTAAGTGTGTGTAACCTTCAGCAACTTCTGTCTCAGCTCTTCCTGGAGAAAATGCAGAAACATTAAATGTAGATTTATTATGGTTGCAGCAGCTATGTGAATAATTAAGGTAGATAAGTAGTCAGCCCAATGTATTTGCACAATTCTGTGCCACAATTTTAACCACAGGTCTGCATATAGTTACATGGTCATTGTTACCCTCCGAGTTTCCCAGAGTCTGATGTCCTGTACTTTCCACGTGCTTTGTGAAACAGAGAGATGTTATTTGGGGGCCTCAAACATAGATGGGAGTGTTAGCTGCACACTTATTTCTCCCTCTCCAATGTTTTATAAAAAGTATTTTGATTGATAAAATGTTACAGTAGGAAGAAAACTAACTTTATTTTCTGGGATTCCTATGGCTTTTTTTGTTGGGGGGGCAGGGTAGTTTTTGCATTTAGCTCAGCCTAGACAGTAAAAGACTCCATCAGTCTATTTTTTTTGTCTCCAGTCCACTTCACATTCTGGTGTCACAGCCTAATACAACTTGCACTGTCTGAGTTGTAGCATTGCACTAACATGTTTTTAAGTTTAAAAACGAATTCGGTGTTCAGCAAAAAATTTAAATGAAAATCCTTTCTTTTCACATTAGATTTAGTAAATCCCTTCCCTTTCACAAATGAGAAATCAGGGCCTGAACTATTCTGACAGCATTTCTAAGTTTTTCACTTTCAAAGCTTTTTGTGCTTTATAAATCTAATTAACTGTAATAAGAAAATAATAGGACATAATGTTTGTTTTACAAGGTGATTGATCTCTTGGCAGCCTGGCAGACTCTTGTATTGATTGGTTGGTGGATAATGTCAGAGTGGATATGTCCTGGAGGAGAATAGCTGACAGCTAAATCCATGTGTGACAGATTACCATCTGGGTTGGAAGACAGGTTTCTTCGTGAAATTGCAAAGATAACAGGTGAAAATGGAGGAAGTGACATAAAGGAAATGTGTTGAAACCTGCCTCAACCTTTCCATGCTCTAAGAGCATTTACACAAAGCTCTCTATTTTGTGGGCAGCCTGTTTTCAGGATGAGGGAGATTAAATTTTAATTACACTCATTCCTGTCTGCCCAGTCGAGTTTTAATTCTGTTAATTAAGAAAATGCCTTGCCCCACAACCTAGTCATAAAGCTAATTAAACAGAGAACCTTCATTTGCTATTTAGTGTAACTTCAGTTCAGTAATGATTATCATACATTACAGTTAATTAGCACTGTGGGAGGGAAAATGAGGATATCGCTGAAGTGCAGAACTCAAATTAGAGGTGCTGTAATATATGCCTTATTTCATTTTGTAGCTATCTGATGCAGGGAAGTCACACACTATCCTACCTGCCTCAGTTTCTCATTTGTTAAAGGAGAATTAATTAAACTTATCTCTCCTGCAGAAGTGTTGTGTAGGTTTAATGTAATGAAGCTGATAAGATGCTGGCCTTTGAAATCCTCAAGTAGAAGATACTGCATAAATAGAATTATTCCTCCCTGACACATGCAAAGCATATTAGAGCCAGTGAACTATGCAGTCACAGGTAGAGAGTGGTAGAACAGCACATGCACTTCATAAAGACAGCTGTACAGTTCTGCACATATTCCAAAAATCTTCTAGCATGGAACATGCTGCTGTATCAAACCATTCAGAAGCCCAGACCACTAATTAAAAACAACTGTAATTTGACTAAAATATTTCGATAGTAAATAACTTTGATTCATAATGCTTTGTTCAATTTTAATAATCCATTTTAAAGTATTAGTCCTGTAAATACAAGTGATAATTACCAATACCCCATTATACAGATGAAGTAAGCAGAGGAGTGTTACAACTTGCCCAAACTGCTAGATAAACCCATTGTAAAACTGGAACTAGGACTTCTGACTCCCTGTAAACTGCTAGACAACAGCTGCCTCGATGTTTTCGGGGGGAATAGCAGAACCTAAGTTCTACTTTGATTTAGATTTTCTCACAGTGGCACTGAGTCTAGTGAGTCTGAGGATATGAAATTATCTTTATACCTTAATAAAATATCCCTGGCATGCATTATTTAAGACACTGTGGAAAATGTTATTTAGAGCATTGCAAGTGTAGCCTGATAGGTTATGCTTAAGTTAATCCTGAGTTACTCAGTATATTTCAAGTTTTATTGCGAAGTGACAGGCAAATATTAAAATAATTGCAATCTGAGCATAGGTGGCTTTGGTAATCACTGTAATGTAGAGCAACGTGTGTTTTGTGCAAGCCTGTGCTGATTGACACACCGTCTAAGCAAGGCAGTCTGTCGGATTGTGCACTGGGCTTGGATTCAAGTGTGGATGAGTTTGTTTGTCTATGCTTTTATTTCCCCACCTCTGACATGGAGTTAAGTTTTGTGTCTGCTTTATAAAGTACTTTGTGGTCTGGATGCATCAGGGAACTAATACCTGTGTCAACAAGGCAACACTAGCTGTAAGGTTTGGGGGACCATGGTGATTTGTAGAAGCATGAGAAAAGAGAAGGAAAGAAAAGCAAAGGAAAATATGAAAGCAGGGAATCAGAAGAACTAGCAGCCTGGCCCACTTTGCAGAAAATATGTCTATATTGATGTCTACTGTATGCTGGTAATAGCATTATTAATCCTAACATGCTGTCATTAATAAAAACAGGAAGGGTATGAAGTTGCCGTAATCATTTTAGGTTGATCTGGGAGTATATTCTTTTCCTGGAGCGAGGTAACATTTTAAAACTGCAAGGGATTAGACAGACACAATCAGTTCAAATATTTGTCCAGCCGTTGAAAGGAGAAGCCTCGCTTCCACCTGTGATGCGGCTGCGGAAATCTCCATATCCATCATTGTTCAACAGCTAAGTGAAGATTGCACATTGATTATACTTTCATTTGCCTTTAAGCAGCTTATGTGAAATGTTGCCTAAAATCCCTACTTTTTAATTTCTTCTCTTGACTGTATGCAGCAAGGCAAACCTTTGTGTGTTTATATGCATACATGTGCACACACGTGCACACACGCACCCTGATCGGAACCAGGTCCTTCCAAATATGAATTACACTGAGCAGAGTTTAAAAAGTACAAGTGGAACAGGAGCAGTCTTTCCCATTCCCATTAGTCTTCATAAGGATGTGAAAGGAAAAGTAACAAACTGCTGGTTTCATCTAGTTAAATTGTGGCTATGCAACTTATCACAAAGCATCTGAGTTTCTGTTCCTTTATTTAAAGCTGAAAAGTTTTATTATAAGCTGATTCCACTGTCTCACTCATATTTTGAGATCCTTAGAAAACAGGATAATCACTTATTTCAGAAATATTTTATTTATTCCTCCTTCTTTCTTCTAAAATTATTACCCCTTCCATTCTTCTGAAATTAGCTTTTGAGTGTCCAAAAGAATATGAAGAGCTTTATGAAATAACTGCAAAGAAAGGGCATTTTTAAAGAGTACTTGGATCTGCATACCAAAACTGTGACTTATTAGCAAATGCCACAAGGCTCTAGGGTCACATAAGCAGATCCAAAGGGTAATCATGCTTGACTTCACCACAGTGTCTGTCTTGATGCCAGGCCTTTGCTTACAGGGTTGGCTGTTTGCTGCAAGCCTGGACTTACATTTAACAATGCACAGATATGACAGCAAGTCACAGAAGCTGGAGCAGAACTTCTACAGTATTTGTGAACAGCAAGATGACCCAGGGTGTCTTTCTGGGTTCGGACAGGCCCACAGCTTTTGTGACGGTGTTGCTGAGTTCCATCTACAGACTAATATTTACAATCATTTTTTTCCCCAAAATATTACCACTTTAAAGAAGGTTTTAGCTACCTTTGTGCAAATCATATGTTTGCTTATGTTTGGTTTTAATTGCATGGGGGAGGAGAATTAACGATTTTCAGGGCTAATGGGAGGCTTGAGTGCTTAGTTGCCTGTTAGGCCATACCTTCACCTGACGTTTTTCACTAGTAATTTATAGTACTTCTATGGTTTTTCATTCATCTGTATTTTCCATTTCTGCATGTGTCCCATTTGTGCTGGACACATCCATTGGTATTTGTAGCAGATCAGCAGCTTTTATGAGCAAGGTATCATTTAACTATATTGACTTACTGCATTGAGAGAAATCCTCTGGGATTTCATTGCTAATGCTCTGAAAGCCCATCAGACCTCCTAGTCTGCAAATGACCAGCACGTTGTCTGAACACTGATCATCAGGGCATTTTACATACACCCCCCCATGGAGAAATACAGTTCTTTATGTACTTTTGAGTTCCTGGGGTTACAGGGAAGCAGAGCACTGTGGAAAGTTTGAGCCATTCTTCTGCAACCTGCATCATCTGTTGAAAAGGAGCCACTTGAGAACTGTGTTTGAAGACACCAGGTTTATGACTTCTCTACAGGCAGTCCCAATAATAGTAAGGGGAGATTTGACTAATTAATTCCAAGCTGGTAGAGATACCATGATGGGTTTCCCCTGTGTTTTCTTTCCCTGTGTGATAGATAGACACACATACTCTCTGTGAAGTTCAGAACAGGCACTTGACAAAGTTAGGTACAAGTCAGTTTAAAGACAGATGGGGCCTCACCTTCTCACACAGTGGAATCATTTATTTTCACAAGGCTCATAACATGAATTATTTATAGCTGTGGAAAGAAAAATAGGGGGATATAGACTTGGTGTAATTTCTATGAACCAGTTAGACATGATACGGTTGGATACTGCTCTCTTTCAAGTGAAATGCAGCAGTCCTCTGCTCTCCATAGAGTGAAATAATTTTTACATGCCTTGTCAGTCTTGCTATGGCCATGGAAAGAAATACAGTGAAAGCAGAAACATTGTGTTATTTAGAATGTTTTTGCAGCTAACAGTTTTGACCTCTATACTATTTTGATGGTCTTGGTTTCAAAAGGCTACATCATGTTTTCCAGACAGAAGAAATAAATAAATACTTGCTTTTCCTGTGGACTCTCGCAAGTTTTACCCAGATCCTGGTTCAGGATTATTCCAAAGAATTGTTGGTGTAAAACTGATGTGCTGCATTGTTAGTGGAATTACAATGATTAACAGCTTCAAATCTATCCTCTGAGGCCAGGAGGGTTTAATTTTTGTCCCTTATGGTTTTCAGAGACCCTGCAAAGAAAGTTAGTGAGACTGGAATTTGGAATTTAACATGTGAAATCCAGGGGCCATTGTTTAAAACATCAATCCTTACCTCAGAATGGTGTTTGACAGGCTGCAAGTAATTTCTGCTTCAAGCAGTCTCAGGCAGCAGAGTAGCCCAAAGGTCATGTTGTTCTTATCATGGGTAAAGAGATCTTCTTCATGATGCATGACTACTATGTGTGTTTATGATGCATAATATATTAGTAATTTTAATTCACAATTCCATTTGTTCAACAGCTTTGTCAGGGCAAGCTAAACTATAGTTAGGTATACCTGTGCTATGCAAAAAGATGGTACTGTTGTGGTAATCCTTTGTAAGGCCTGCAACATGGTCCCAGCTGCACATACTGGAGCTGGGAGGAATCACCTCTACAAATGGAAATGCCAGCCTGCAGGAATTGGGCCAACAAGTCTTGTGTTTTCACTGCTGATCTTGACCTGTGCTGTTGATTACAGCTGAAACCAAATAGGTTGCTGCCTCCAGACTCATGGTATAAAGTAGAGCAACCTTCAGCATGTTCTTTACCAGATTAATCAGGTTAGGAACCTAAGGTTATCTGTTCTAGGCTAGCCTAATCACAAAAACTGGGGAACTGCAGACAACAAACATGACTCCTGATGTCAGATCACTTTGAGAACTTTGTTACCCGAGACATAAAGATTTGAGCTGGCTTTGCACGAAGCACTCAGGGCGTAATACCACCACAGCTGCTACCTACCTTTTTGTCCTCATGGTTGTAAAAGCCACTCCTCTGCAGAAGCGGACACAAAAGTAATAAGCAGTAGTATTAGTTCAGAGGGTCTCAGAGCAAATTTGCTTTCTCTTTGCCACAAATGAAACCCATAAGCAAACGTTTATAACAGTGATTCAATGATTCTATACGTTGTTTTTGCTTACTTGAGTGGTACAACCTCCTGAGCATATTTCTGTCTATGTCAGTGCAGCAAAGTGCCATTTAGAAAAGAGCTGAATTTGCCTCTCAGCTATTAGAATATCTAGATTTACTTCTTCACTCCTCTTGCTGCTGTTTGTATTTTACATGCAGAAATGTGGTAAGAGCCATACTACTCTCCCATGTTGGTAGTCCTATGTTTTCAAAAGGGAATTAATGCCATGCAATAAAAGTCATTATAAATTCAAATCATTTTTAAATACACCCTTCATTCACCAGCATCATGCTGTCTTTGATAAACTTACATCTCTGCATATTAGCTGTTTTGGCACCTAGATTTGCATTTTGGAAGATCTGCTTTTTAAATGGACAGCTGTTACCTCAAAGTTTCAAAGCTGTTATAGCAAGAGACTTTTCAATAGGAAATACCACCCTCCACTTGGTTTTCTGAAAGATCTTGTTTTCACTTCCAGAAGTGGGCAGCCAAAACTCTATGACATACTACTTCTTCACTGTTTGCATCCCTAAAAAGAGTTATTTTTTGGCAGTTCTTCTCCTGGAAAAAAAGTACTCTTTTTCTTTTTCAAATAAACGTGGATTCATGGTTTTATAAGTGTGGGAGGATGGAAAGATGCCCTGTATTTCAAATGAGGTTCTGTGACCTATTATATACTTATTGCATAACCTTTTATGGGATGGAAAAGGGACTGGTTATTCCAGTTCTTCAACGCTTTTGGGAGAAGTTATAAGGTAGAGGAAGTAGAATCACCAGTCTGAAATTCGGAACAGAATCTTATCAAGTTCATCAATGCACTTCATAATCATTATTTAAAGTAAAAGCCATTGATCCCATCCTTCATGCATATGGCTTTCAAATAAAGGCAATAGGTGCTCTGCCTTCAGAAAAACTGAAGAAGTAACATTTCACATGCACTCACAGTTGTTCTTCTATTGTACCAAATCAAAAAAGTTAGACACGTTAAAACGGGTATTCAGTGACACTGTGTTCATAATGGACCAACTAGCATATAATGCTAATTTTGAACAAATGTATCCCTACGTTTGTTTATGT
>NW_010293484.1:93255-123894 GCF_000700745.2 Antrostomus carolinensis
ATTTTTTCAGAATTCAAATATTTTTTACTTTGCGTTTGTTATTTCAGTTTTTTATATGTTTTGGGGTTTTGATAGTTCCTATGTAAGGTAAGGGATTAATGTCTTACAGAGGCTGAAGTCTTCTGTCAGGCAGACCACTACATCTACAAAGAAGCTTCCTTGAATGTACTTTAACATCAAAGTGCCTCAGCTTTGGTCATCTGGTGGTTCCAGTTCTGAGAGAAATACCTCTGTCTCCTGAACAACTCAGCCCATAGGTCTTTTGTAAGCCATGCAAGAAAGGTTTGGGAAGGGATGCATCTGACCAGCCTGATTCTTAACAGGGACAACAGCCTCCTTAGGGATCTGAGTAAATTCCTGCACTCCTGCCCTGAACTACTGATTTGCTGTTGTGAACTAAATTTTTGCCTGTTCCTTCTTTGTAGACATTGATGAGTGCTTGGTAAACAATGGTGGCTGTGACCATTTCTGCCGAAACACGGTTGGCAGCTTTGAGTGCAGCTGCCAGAAAGGCTATAAACTGCTCACAGATGAACGGACCTGCCAAGGTAATACATCCTTTATTTTATTCTTTGTATAACGAAGATGTTTATTTTCAGTGGATTTTTTTTTTTTTAATTAAGTCATTTATACTGCAGGTTTTAATCGTACTGTCATAGGAAGTAAAGTTAGAAAAGACCTACCAGATTTCCATTTTCTGAGGTGGGGTTAGAAGATTTTTGGGAATGTCTTGTTTCGGTGTTTTTATTAAGTAGGAATGCCAGTGTCCTGCTGGGCCTGCTGAAGTGAGAAAATCCATGTGGTGTAGTGGAATAGGTTCAGGCAAAGAGCCTTATGTTCAAATCATCTAACTTGCTATGATCTTAATGGGACAGAGACTTATCTTATTTACACCAGAGTCATTTAGAGTACCTTATTGGAATAGAGCATTTGCAACATTTAAACTGAAAAAAAGATTCTGATTTGTGAGCTCACTTTTGCCTGACAGAATCTGTCTATGGAGCGATAATGGAGGTGTTTTGTGAGAATTCAAACTAAGTGTGTTTTATTTCATTTGCTCTGCATGTCATGATTTGTTATCTGAGTCATATGATGTTATATATTCTATGACTAATTACGTGCATAACCATTTCCAACTTAAGTGCTAACCATGTACCTTTGGAGAAATGACACTTTAAGCATTTGAGCTCTGTAACTTTACTCTTTAAAAGCCTCCTAGAAAAGGCTACAAAGATGAGCATGCATCACTAGAGAGAGAAGGGGAAAGAGGATGTATTCAACTAAAATTTTGTGCAGGAATTGCCTTTTTATTAATACATAATTATTTGCATGGGTTTTGAGCACATAAAAGTTCTGAAGTCCAAAACAGCATTAGTATTTTAAAGCTTCTTTGTTCATCAACAAAAGAGAAATCAAGGTCTGAAGATACAGATGTCATTCAAAAAATTTTCCATTGCATCTCATTGATAATTCCATCATCTGAGAAGCATACTCCACCCTGACAGTGTGATCAGACACAGTCAGTGCAAGGTTGGTTTCAAGCTGGGACAGGATGGGCAGAACTGTGAGTGGCACTATTAGCGCCACATGACTAGGCAGAAATAACATTTTAGGATCATGTCAGACAAGGGTAAGTTGTCAAGTTTTGATGTACCTGCTAAAAATAGGGACAGAATGTTAAAAAGAAATGTTCCCTTCATGATATATTTAGACAGTTAGGAATACTTTCTGTTTCATGAATTTCATGTGTTGTTACATGCTCTCACTGGTATCAGTCAGAGGTTTCACCACTGTAGTAACTGTGATTACACCAGTGAAAAACTCAAGAGAAAAGTCAAGCCCTGTGTTCTTGTTAGGCAGGAGCTGGTGCAAAATTTATTTGTTCATTATGCACAGTCTTAGTAAGAGGCTTGGAAAGCTACCTATAAATAATAAGATCACTATCATGATAATGGGAAACGAGACGTAGCTCTGTAAATGTTGTTTAGCTGAGTTTTGTTTCCTTGTGTGCCTGGGCTACTGATAGAGTGAGTCGCTGGTAACAGTACATACCATGCAAGGAATTAAGCAGTAGCTGATCTCCTCTGCCTCGTGTGATCAGACATGGAAATAAAAACATGACCTGTCCATCCTACTTTTTCCGTTGTCATTGCGTGAGGGCAAGCACACTGTCTACCTCTATGTGGTACTTTGATTCGTCAGCTGTAGATTATCTGTTGCTGTAACAGGCAGATCAGTGCAAGCCCAGAGAATTTTGGGGCTGGGGAAGTTCCTCAGTCCCAGAAACTCTGCTTCTTCATATTGTGAAATGAGGAGGACAAAGTTATTTTGTGTTTGCAGTCTGAGGTATCGGGGCCTCAGAGACTGATGACAGCAAACATGGTATGATGCCTGCTTTGTGGAGGGAGCACTGTGATAATTTAGTTCCTGTCTGGTGCTTAAGGTGATAGTTGGTGACTCATGCAGTCAGTAGGCCTGCTAATAAAGAAAGATGGAAAGTGAATTTAGATCAAGAAATCACTGATATATGAATTACGTGTATTCTGCTTCTTTCTCTGCAAAGAGAATATAGTTAGTGGAAGTGGTTATAGTTTTTAATGTCAGGTCTGAAAGAAAAATATGGTTTAGAATTAATGACTCTGCTGGAATATAAATCTTCCACAGGTTTTTTTTTGGTAACTGCCAGTCAACACTGACCATAGAACATTACTGAGAGATTCAGGGAAATTTATTTTGGGCATATTAACCTTTCCCATGTGTGAAACAGAAAAGTCTAATTTGTATTTATAAAAGATGCTGTTGTTGATGTTACATCTGTTGTTTTGATTCATAATAGAGTTTCTGTGATTTGCAATCTTGCTGACAACATTGCCTTTCTCCTCTGGTTTTAATTTTTAAAATAAAGATTTCTTTCAGTTACGAATCAACATGTTTACTAAATACTCATTTAGGACTTTAGAAGTCTACATTGTTTGGAGCTGAGTCCTATTTAGTTCAGGTGGCCTCCCTGGTGTATGGGGAGTTCATCTCCAAGTGAGTTCATCGCTAATATCAAGGAACAGATTCTGCTAGCCTTAGGCAAAATGCCCATGGAAACAGCTGGTAAGCTTGCCAGTTTATGACCTGCAGAATCCCTGGATAAGTCTGTGACTATATCTGATTCATAAGAAAGAATCAGGGAAGAACAAAGCCACGGAGATACAGTACATGTTGGCAACATTTTTCAAATTGTTGAAAAATACAAGTAAGCTGTTGCTGCGTAACTTTCTTCATATGATCATTAACTTCAGCACAAGGCAATTTTACATATTTCTATAAAAATGTTCCTTTGTATTCCCTATGAAATTCTAAGGTTGTCCCACCTCACCTCATTTCCTTGATATTCTTTTATTGTAGACCTCAAAGGCAACTTTAAGATTGCAGGGAAATTGTATCAAAGTCTCAGAATTTGTTCTAGTTGTTTGCAAAGCTCCGACCCCGTCATACCAAATACCTTACACACATTCATTCTCTGTGTGAAGAGGAAAGTATTTCTCTCAGTTTTTCAGGCAGGAAGGGTGAAGCCTAATATAGCAGCTTGCCTAAGGTCACACATATGAATGCCCGGACAGCCTGGCGAATAAACCTCCAGTTTTTGTGAATCTGTCCATTACAAGGAAATTTTTTTGTCCTGTGTTTGTGCTTATCCCCTGCTATGAAAAATCATCAGTTTTCAGGAACTTTGGAGCTTGCTGCTCACTTGGTGCCACTGGCTCACAACCCTGTATGTAGAGGGTGGCTGTAAGCAGCCCTTGCATTTGTAAAGGGCCTTAAAATCTGCATTTGTCTGTTTACAGCTAAACCATTTTTAGCCCTGGCTGCAAAGAAAACCATTGTCAATCACAGACTGCTTCTGCTAGGGAGTGGTTCTCACACTGTGGCTCCTTGTTAGGCAAAGAGAATGTAGGGGTTTCCCTTCCTTTCCCCTCCCCTGCATTCCAGCCATTTAAAAGGAAACTTATTTGTAACCCAGAAGGTGAAGAATCCACATTGCCCTGCCAGTGATATTGTGGAGGCTGATACTGCTTTCTCAGAGTTTCTCTTTTCACACAAACTTAAAAGTAGATCTTTTTCTTCTTTGATGGTGAAGTCACTGTATGACAATACCAAACCCATCTATTGCGTATTATTTTAATTGATTCCTTAAGTCCTAAAGTATTGAAATACTTTGATACAGGAAGAAATGGTTGGATCTGTTTGTATAAACCTAGCAAAAGAGGCCTGCATCTCCTTTGAGCATATAATACAAATAACATAGCTGTATTTTTATCAAGGAGAGTTTGTATTTGTAACCTTTAAAGTAATTAACAGCAGGACGACAACTCAGATTAGTTTTAGAACTACATCAGCAGCAAAACAGCAAGTAAGACTATTTAAAGCCGCAATGAATGTGTGTAAGCGCAGACATAATTACCTTAATCCTCAGCCAATATGAGTTTTAAAGCCAGTTAACTTAATTGCTTATTCAGTTTCTGTTTGTTGTGCAGTGATCTCGAAAAAAAATCCAACAATAAGCACTCTCTCTGTTCCACTCAAGTTCAAGCTTCATTAAGCACCCAGAAAAATGTGTGAAATTCTATCATAAATAATTTTCTCTTCCTGCTGTAGGAATTGCTTTTGCAAAGCAAGACAAGGAGAGACAGCACACACATTTGTCATAGCTCTCTCCAAGAGTGGTAGAGTTGGAAAGGTGAGTTACATTCAGGAAAAAAAAATCATTTTAGTGGAACATCCAGTCATCAATATGTACAGCCTGCTAAATCTACACTCTCACCCTCTGCTCCTCTGCATCTCTGTCCAAATAGAGCCAAATCCTCCTATGCTGAGGAATTTAAACTTTTGCAAGGGGCAGTTCAAGGCATTTGCATCATTCTAGTCCACTTACAGCCTCCAAAGTGGCCTTAAGGGGGCTTGATCATTGTGGGATCTCAAAGACATGATGTTCAGCCATAACAAAGTCTGCCCAAGTAGCCTTTTCACCAACCATTTGAATGGATACAGCCACTGTAAAGGAGATGATTGTCCACCAGGCAAAGTACCTGTTGGATATGTGGGGTATGTGCATGGGCCGCCTGGCATTTTTAGGGCTTCTTTAAGGCCATGTGTTCACACGCAGTAGGTGACAGCCTTTTTTATTTGCTTTGATGTATTGCCTGTTTGACTATTGGTTATTCTTTACTACCTTCCTACCAGTTTTTAAACTAATGCAATTGTCTTTATTGTAACTAGGCACTGGAATACAGGGCCTCATGGTCTGCTGCTGGTAGTGGTGGTGTCTGTCCAAAGAAAATGCAGTGATGCAGGTTTATACAGCAGCATACAGTGAGCAGATACTGAGGCAATTTTCTTAGTAACTCTGCCTGCATATTGCAACGCTGACCTGCAAAATACCTCAAACCTTGTCCAGCTCTGGTTTGTTTTTTTTTCCTTCAGGTTGTTTCTGAGCAGACTTGATAAGTATAGCAAGTTTTGTGATAGCTTTCTGATGTGTTACAGGATATAGCTCCCAACTCCTGTCATCCACAACTGGTTTTTACTTATGATCTGAAATAAGATTTGAACTAGCCTCAGGCCTTCTGTGTTAACCCACTGCACCACAGAACATGCGATCCTAAAATAGTACTGTTAAATGAGAGACTGACCTTTCTTTGCTGCCAAATAGGTCTTCATTCCAGAGAATTTGATGTGATTAGACCTGGCTGACCCTTATGATCAATCTATTGGTAGAGGGATGCTTTACACAAGGCTCCCAATGCATAATTGTCAAGAGAAGCCTTCTTTCATTCCAGAATGAGAGAAAGAAAAATAGCACTCTGAAAAATATAGTAACTGTCTAGGATCCAAGTATCCTGCAGGCTGTCTTGTAACATTGCCATATGAACTGGATATGTAATCCCCTCTCATAACATCCACCTTTTCACTTATTTGTACAAAATATGCACTATTAGCCTTCCCAGGGCAAGATTTTAATCTCCCAGCATGGTATCTCCATTTTGAAAATAGGTATGAAATGAGGGATTAATCATACAGGGAAGGACAGATAGAAAGTGTTTGTGGGAATTATTTTTGGCCTAAAGAAGCCCGCAAAGATTAGCTACAAAGATCTCACTATACTGTTCTGTATGGAGCCATTGATGATAAATACGGCTGTACAGGACCAGTTTAATCCGGAATAAATCAGCGCATCCACCCAGGCAGCACTGAATCACCAGACATCTTTGACATAGAGTGACAATATTAAAAAATAAAAAAGGAATCAAAGAAGTTTGCACCCTTGGATTACGTGACAGTGACCTGCTACCCAGGTTTGATCATGCAACCCAGTAAAGCAACTGCCCTTGTCCCAATCACATAACCTGATGAAGGTCTCAGGATGAGGATACACCCCTTGCATTGATAGGATATAGAGGACACAGTCACCCATCTTAGATTACTAAACTAGATGCATGGGTAGAGGTCAGGGCTGGAGCATTTGTCCCTCTTTCTCTCATTGCATCATGAAAACAGAGGACTGGGAGAATCCCTTGTCCTATATCCCAGTTTTAAAATCCTGAGGAAATTCCTTGGAATAGCAGGACAGGGGAATTCTATGTCATGATTCTCCCAACCAAGCCAAGCTACCTTTTAACCTTACTGCTGCTCTCCCAACTCTTCTGCTCTGAGTTATAGCTGAGTACTCTATCGCAGTCCCAGAGGCAGTGAGCTGTGAGAAATGTTAAATGGGTACAGCTGCACCGTACAGCAGTAAAGAGACTGATTAAACCCTTCAGCTGGTCCTTATCAGAGCTAGAATTTATGTTTCATATAAGTTTAAAAGACAACAGGTGAGGCCCAGACCCCTCAGATTCAATGCATCAACATTATGGTTTGGCCAACTTTCCAGTAAAAAATACTGGAAAGTTTTGTTGTTGGCCCACGCCCTCTCCTTCCTTTTCTCACTCACAAAATAAATAAAAGAAGCAAACGTTCAATAAAAGTAACTTTCTGGAGTGGCAGTAACATACAGCTTCACAACCAAGTGAGACTGTATGAAGAGGACACCAGCGGAAATTTTACTGCTTGGTGTGGGTTTTTTTCTTAAGATTTAAAATCCGTTTTTACCTGAACTCACAACCTGAGGTTGTTACTCTCGCAGTCAGGACTGGGCTGTAGTGGGTGGAGAGCGTTGGCTGCCTGTGTCCTTGAGAAGGAGGTAGCAGCAGGGATTTCGAAGAGTGTGTTTGTTGTCTGGGGTAAGGAGCAAGCAGGCCTACAAGTCCTCTCACTGACTTTTGCCTGAGTTTGCATGTGCATTTCCTGTAAGTTTGAGGTCTTCAGCAGTCAGAAAAAATATCCAGGGCTTCATTTTGCTCTCATATCAGGGCAAAGTCTGCTGTGCTCAGCTGAGTTGCAGTGCTGTCACACTAAGGGAACCTTATTACACAGGGTGAGTCAGTGCCAGTGCAAGGGTGATTAATGAGAGAGAAAGGGATGAAGGGACTCAAGCCATTCCCTACGAACAAATTTGTGTGATACACATGAAGGGGAGTGATTTTGCCTTGATGCGCTCAGACACTCATCCACATCAGACAAGTGTGCTGGGAGTTATAAAATATATTGACTGGATACAGGCTGATAATTCAGCCAGTCCAGCTGAGTCTGGCCCAGTATGTTTAATTGTGTGGACACTTGGTATATATACAACAGTGCTGGTTCAGCTGCCAGTGTAGCTCAAGAACCAGTGAGAATCGGTCGTGTACCAGAGAAGATATTGGGAGCTGCTTCTGGAAATCAGGCTACCTCACAGAAAGAAAATTCAAGATGATTTTCCTTTCACTGATTATGTTCATTCCCTATGCAGATTTTATCTAAGGCATTCTGTGTCACTGAGCTTTACAAAAATATCTTGCTTATGACAAGCACCATATTGCTTCTAGCATCAGATTAAAAACATACTCTGCGGGGAAGCAACATGTTAACACTGTCAATAAAAGGAGTACTTCTCAAACCCTTGGTGTTACACATGGTGCTTACTCTTATTGTCAATGAGATTGTGAATAGTGGTACAGTCTGCCTCTGTGAGAAAAAAAGGATTGCAAGATCATACCCAGAAACAATAAATGCCCCAGGCATGAAGTAAAAACAGCTCTAGCCAGTACAAGTTTGTTTGCCAAGTGATAGTATCTCCCATGTTGGTTGTAGCAATTAAGTCTGCTGAAACATGAAAACAAATACGTCTCCCCCACCAGTTCTCCTCGCTGCAGCACAGTGTTATCGTAAGTTAAAGGTGAATTTTCTTTGGTTGTTGCTCCTTGGAAGAAATATTAAACCTCACAATCTAGGCTTTAAATCAGTTTCTAATGGGATGAGACCTACTGTAGGGAGAGCAGATGGGACAGATTATTCCACCTTTATTTTCCCATGAAGCTTCTGACACAGGCTACTGTTGGAAGTAAGATACTAGATTAGTTTGACCTCAGGTCTTATTCAGTATGGTAGCTCTTATATTCCTATGTTAAACTCTATAAAATATACTGCTATCAAATTGCTTTTTACAGCTCTGTCTGGCCCCCTCCTCTTGATGATGTGTGTGGGGAGCCAAGCAAAACGTTCCATTAGTGTTTAGAAAGAGAATTTGAGATATATTTTTCAGTTGATGCTGTATGAGTTATGATGTGTATAGTGCAGAAATGATTTTACTGGACTAAAATCATGTTATGTATTAATGAATTACCAGGATATGAGTCAGCCTTGGAATAGTTTAAGCAGGAAGGTAGCATTCTTCCACAAACAATAATCTGTTGATAAATAGTGCTGAAAGCTGTAATTCAATAGGAATTGTTTTTAAAGAGACAGAGGGAAAGACTATATGTATATATGTTCTGCACCGTTGCAGTGGTACACATTGAGATAATGCCATATTACTGTGCTCAATCATTTAACCACCTCGATTAAGGTCAGATATCCTTTACACTAAGTGCTATACAGAATTGCAATAAAATGACAACCCAGTCCCAAATGTTCAGAAGAGTTTCATTTTCCTATGCTTGCATCTACCCTTCTGGACCTGTAAAAGTGCCCTGTTTTGTTTATTTTGTTCTAGTGAGAATAAAAGCCTGATCTATTGAAGAAAAGGAGTGTGACTTTCTTCCAGTAGCCATGTTATGAACTGCTACTACTTGTTTTGATAACTTGGAGATGAGGCCTTAGTTAGGACAGGTGAGATAAAAACAAAAATCTAAGCTCAACTATGGAATGGAGGAGTGTCTTCTGGGATGGGGTTTTTTTGATGCATATTTGCAAAACATTTCTGTTCGTGTTTTTGGAGGGATACCTGCCGTTTCTTCACTCCAGAGAGGTCAGTCTTGCTGGGCAGAGTTTTTAAACAAGCCTTTGAAGCAGAGCCAGAGAACAGCAAGTCCTGTGTATATTCAGTGGCCACTGACTTCAGCAAGAGCTTGAAGTAAGCTGGAAATGCACAGTCAGGTCCACAGGAGGTGAAGGGAAGTCCTGCATTTGAATTTTCAGTTGAAAACTGAAACTGTGTTGTTGTACTTACTCTTTCAGCACCATCAAATAACACTAGCCACATTTTCACCCAGACTAGTCCCTTGTTCCTTCAAGAAGTCTCATTACCAGTTCCTCCTAAAAGGTAATGGAGACAAACACCCTTAGCAAAGAGAATAGTTCCTTCTTTTCCGAAATACATCTAAAAATCAAATGTAGTGCAGGATAGGGGGAATATTCCTTGCTTGACACAAAGAGGGTAAAGCCTTTGTTATGTTGTCTCACCAGGCTGTTAAGCTACTCTTACAGAGTGGTTGTGTAAATAGTGGCTTGAGCAGAGTACAGACTACTAAACATGTTTATGTTTGTAGGAAACAAATAAACCTGCCTGAAGTTTCTTTTAATGCACTTCTTCTCTTGATTTATGGCTTCTCTTACCCCAAGCACAGTTTATTGCCATAATAGCAGTAGATAACTCAACTTGCCTTTGCCTTGGAAAATGATTGATTTTGGAAAAGGATATAAGTTTGCTTATAAAATCTTGGCAATGTTTTGATGAAAGCACTTTGTTTTCTTAAAAAATGTTGGGAAAATATTGACTTTAATTGCATTTTAGATTGTCCTAGTAAAACAATGGTAAGAGGATAAACGTAATAGGAGCCAAAGCCAATTGCCTCCTACTGGGTTCCTCAGATTAATAGAGGAGCCTGAGCACAACAAAGCCCTCATAATGGAGAGGGTGGGAGGGGTGGGAAAGAGCTAGGACAGGTAAGCATAGACCCAAAGAGCAAGGGTAATATAGGTTAATGTCTGGGAAGTTTACAGACAGTCCAAGCATTGACACAACTTCAGTCTCCAATTCCAAGATCTTCATCACACAGAAGCTTAGCCTTTTGCATTTCTTGTGTCTGTATTTCCTTCTCTTTTACCTCGTAACCCTGCAGATTCAGCCATCAAAGCTTTGAAGCCCTGGTGTTGCCACTAAGTGATTGTGTCCAATTGTCACATGTTGAAATACCCATGCAAGCAAGTAGGCTCAAGAGGATTTTTATTTTCATACCATAAATAATTCTGTTTCAAAATGTTGTGTCAACACATTTTGTACGTTGTTTGTCAACACAATCTGTATGTAATGGGGCAAGAAAATAAAGGGAAAGTCAGAGATGCATCAGGGATGGTGGTCCCCAACATCTGCAGAGCAGTGCATTTGTTAGTACCTGTGTGCTCCTTTCACATGACAGCACAGATGTGGTTGCACAGACTGATCACCAAAGTGCTCATACAGGGCACTGAGAAGAGCTGTCATCCGAGAGCTATATACCTCCTGATGCCCACAGTGCTACAGCTTTGTTGGTGCTAGCATATATAACAGATTTGACTTCTCACAAATACCATCAACTGTAGTTGCACTTTCACTCTCCAGGCTGAGCATTCGGAGGCACAGTTTTAAGTCAGGTTCATTTATCACAGCTATGTTGACCTTTCTCTGATTTGCCATCACTGAAAGGTTGCAAATGTACTTAGACTTTCTTTGGCACATGGCCTTTCACCAAGCAGTTCCAGCCCTTCCTGATCCAATAGTGGGTAGATTTTGTAGCTTTTAAGAAAAAACTGACAAAGTGCTTGGCTCAACTCATTTTCTATTGATTTTAAAAGTAATAGGTTCTAAAAATGAACAATATTGTTAAATGTACTTATGCATTTTTTATGCTATTAGCTTTGACTATATTTAGAAGATAGCACTGCTTTACTCAGGTTCAGATCCCTATAGTGCATTTTTAAATATCTTTAAAATCCTTTAGAAATCCTTTAAAAAATTTTATTCACAAGGATAACAGTAAGGAGAAAAAATAACATGAGAGCAACTGCCATGAGCTTATGGTGAAGCTAAGTGTGATGAGCTTGATAGCAAAAATCAGTAATGATTTGAAATATTCCTTACCAAATGTCTTTATAGAACACCTCCCTTGGCCCCATTCATGGCTGTGACCTTGGGCAGACTTACTAATTTTGTATCATTGTGTCTAGTTATTAGTAGGTTTTTTCATGTTCCATAAGAGACCCAGCAAACTTTCTCACCTGTAAAAATAATTCCCTTAATTTTTTAACTTCTCTATTTGAAATTATCTGCAGAGCTGTCTCTGGTGATTGGTGTGTCTCTGCAAACCCTCTGGGGAGAGTCCCTTAGCTGAGGGCTCTGTCCTCTCTGCGCCCTTCCCCTGTCGGAGGGCAGATGTGAATCCCTCAAGTTTCTTCTCTTGGTGTACATCAGTCTGAGGGTGTCTAGGGCGTGTCTGTACACAGAAGCTGTACAGTGGATGCCACATGGCCAGATGTATAGGCACCTTGGAGTGCAGGCTCGCAGGAAGAGATCCATCCTCAGCTGCAGCACAGATCTGTGGCCTCTCCCCAGCTCCAGAAACTCACACATCTGGTCATTAAATTGAACACCAGCATCACTAAGGTTATCTGTCAAGTGATTTCACAAACAGGGGGAAGCCACGGCAGAGTTGGTTGAAATATGGTCGGAGGCATCAGGGAGCATTAGGCTAGGGAGACTACTGGATGTGTTTCTTGATGTGAGTGACAGGGTGAAGTGTCTGCACAGAACAAGCTTACCTCATTAGATACGAAATGTACTGATGCCTGCCACTCGGAAAGCCTTGCGACACAGCATTGGCTTTCTCATTCCTCCTTCTGCTAGGACAGCTGACCACATTCAGAATTGCTGAGCAGTTCAGCTCGGCTGAAGAAATGGAGGAAGAGAGAAGCTTGTCTTTGCATTTCCAAGGCCAAGCACCTTTTCCTCCTCTGCAGCCCCGTGGGCAAAAGCTGCCACGGCTGTTCTCCAGCTCTCCTTGCAGTACCAAGATTTAGCAAGTAGTTTTGCACAACCACGTTTAAAATATAAGAAGAAATTATTATCTGCCAGAAAGGGAATTTATCAGGTAATCCTCTACTGTTATTTTGTTCTTCAGTTTGGTGCTGCATACAAAAAAAAGAAGGTAGTGGGGTCCTTCATAATACTGCAGGGAAAAATGTTAGAAAGCTTTTTCTTTGTCCAACAGCAGAGAAATAGTACTGTAATAATAATGACGGTGATGATGATGTATTTCATTATAGAAATGTAAAAAACCTGGGGCCAAATTCCACCAACTGTAGTCAAAGATACCCCCAAAGACCCCAAAGATAGCTGCCAATTTTTGCCTAGCTGAAATTGCCAAATTCTGCACTTTCCATCCAAAACCATAAATCTTCCCAGCCCCTCAGGCAAAGCTTTTGGTGATCCAAAAGCAAGCAGATAGTTCCATGGCTGATGAATGAGGCAGAACAAAACTGGGAGCAGAATTGGCTCTGCAGTGCTGACAGGAAGAGGAATATATGGTGGTCAGTTAACTTGGCACATGTGTTAAGGGGAACACATAGGCAATAGGTATTTACTGCATTAAGATGTCATTCTGCAGACCCATTTCTGCAGACTCTGAGAAAGCCCTGAGGGAAGCTTGTGGAAGACAATGAGTTTGCAAACTCTGTGTGGAAGAAAATTAAATAAGGAATTTTTGAAAGAAACTGAAAAGAGAAGGGAAAATTAATTTGTTGGTACGTAAGATCACATAAAACTGCCTTGGAAGAGTTCCTAAAGAAAGGCTTGTATTTACTCTGGAGAGGGAGCAAACAGTTTAGGCCTACAATTTTATTGCCAAGTCTCGTTTTTTAACTTGCTTTCCTCTGTTTTCAAATCCCAGAGATAGCACAGGGTTCCCAGAAAGTGCAGCTCTCTTTTTTGATGAGGTCTGATAGCAGAGATAAAGAAAACGAGCTTCCATTTGTCTTTAAAGACTCTTGCAAATGTACTGTCTTGTTCTTTTCAAAGGCAGTTCCCTTTGGTGTAACGTCTAGGTAAACAGTATGAAACCAGTTGCTCTGATGTTAATGAGGGTGATGAGTTTGCTGGGTTAAGTGTTGTCCCCTTGGTGAGTAGCATCAAAGAAGGATCTGACTAGTGCAGATCCTCTAACCACTGAAGGGGCTAATGGAAGATTACTGTCTTCTGAACTGAGCTGCTCCAGTGATATGAATTAATAGAGGCAGCCAGCCAGTCCAAGGGAACTACTTAGTTGGAATCCTGCTTTCTTGTGTGTAACCTCAGACCCAACAAAATCATATGAGAAATATATCAAGAGGTACCTGCTGATTCCTGGAAGGATCAGGTATGCATTAGACTCTTTTAAGATAAATGATTCAGCCTTTACCAAATTTAGCAATTAAAAAGGATCACACCACTTTGAACTCTAAAAATTAAACTCTACACTGATGGAGAAGACTGAGATCAGTCCAGGAAAACACCTAGACAATCCTTTCTGAAACAGAGATGCTTTTGGAGATTACCAGGCAAAATAGTAGAGTCTGCTTAAGTGCAGGAGGCCAGAGTAAATGAGTATGGTCATCTTGCTGGCATTATTATATCAAACATCGAGTTTCTATCCACACTGCTAGGACTTGGAAGACATCATTCAATTTTGGACATGTAGCAGAAGTGTGAGAACACACAGAGAAAGGAGAAATCATTCATGCCCACATATTCCTTAGAGCAAAATAGAGTATCTGAAATCATCAGACCATAATGATAAACAATGGACACAACTGCAGCTTGCTAAACTGCATTTGCACCAGAGCTATAGAGTGTTAATACTGCATTTAGTGCTGTATAAAGACAGAGAAAGACATGACCTCTCTTAAGAGTGATCAACAGTGACAGCTTCAAGAACAGAGACATTGGGTTATTGAACTTACTATGGGTACAGATAGGCTGGGAGGAAGATAAAGACAAACTGTTCCCAGGATGTCAGTGTACTGAATAAAAACATACAGACCTAAACGGATACTGAGGCCACGAGGCATAGTACAGCTATGGATTGGAAGGGATAGGACTCCCATGCCGGGTGTTGCATACCATGCTGAATTAAACAAGTGGAAACTGTGACCTAGGTGTATCTTCCAGGGCATTTGGCTGCTCGGCAGGCATCAGAGACATACTGTTTGGTACAAGTGAATCAAGGGTACACTTAAATATTTTGTCTGATCTGGGAAAAATAGATTAGTTAGCTCTAATTTGCTACAAGCAAGTTTCTTTTCCTGAACTGAACCATGGCAATGTGTTTAAACAACACGTGGAACAGTGGTCTTACCTATGTTAGAGGGGGTAGGAACCAAAGATTCTGACTGCTACTGTGTGCCTGTCCCTGAGTAACTGTCATTTCATTTTGTACTGCTAAATCCTTGAAATACCTCCTCTGTGGGATGCTTACATAATAAGTCACAGATTTCTAATTATTTATTGCCTCTGTCTCAAGTATATTTTGCAGGTTTCTTTTGCAGCTTATATAGATGTATTTGTTTTACTACCACTTTGCATTCTAAGAACAAATCATCTCTAATAAAAAGCACATTTCCTTGGGAGCAGAATCAATTTCCTTCAGAAGTCTTTCATTCCCTGATTATTGTGTTACATTTGGTCTTCACTAATCACATAGTTAACTGTGAGCAATAAAGTTCTTAAATAAATAAATGCTCTGGTCCAAGTCAACGTTAGTCATGATGGACAGTTTCCCACTTAAATTTCTGAAATACAAGATGTGACTGTGCTACTTAGGCACTTACATTCACATGAAAAGTATGGCAATTAATGCCAGACCTGTTTTTCCTACTGGTCATTAGTATGTTATTAAAACTTAAGTCTCAGCAACAAGTTGACTTGATTCTAAGTCAGTAATGGAGTGGGAAGTCTAAATGGGTGTGGTTTTTCAATTACTTTTGAAGGTTTGGGGTTATGGCTTTTTTTTTTCCTCTTTGTGTTAGCCTGCTCCAGAAGCACTCAGTGGGAAGGTAATGAAGTAGAAGGTTTGTATATTACTACATATTTCCGTGCTTCCTTTTCATTGGTTTTATTACTGTAGACTTTGAAATATAAGGAGAGGTTAGCTATAAGCCGTTCCTTCTGGTTGGTGCTGGACGTGTATGAGAGAGTTACATTCTCAGATGGAGGATGCATTTTTACTAACTGTAAACAGGAGTAAGTCACTATGGATCAGAAAACGTGAGATGTGGTGGAAACCCCATCATATCGCTGCTGTAGCAATATAATATCTTTCCCAATACTGAATTTAAACCAGCATTTGCTAGAGAACATAGCTTGAATCATGACTCCCTATGGTCCAGCAACCACTCAGATTAAGATATGTGGTTTCCCTAATGTCTGTCAAATAGTGTTGGAAACCACGCTGGCTAGGCTGTAAGGTGAACAACATTACATGGGTGGTATCAGTTCCCTGCAGAAATCGAAGGGGAGGAAGGGAAGACAGAAAATAACTTTCAGCCAGAATGCATTAAAAAAAGCATTAGTGTTTATTTTAAAAACATCATGTAACACTTCTTTAGAATTTCTATATATGTCTGTTTAATGAATGAGAAAAAGGAAAGGCTCTGTTTCTCAGAGAAGGCAGTGATTTGGAAGCTGAGAAATATGAACACACAACATTCTGACTAGCCTTGAGCTTGACTTGTGTGCATGATCGGTTGAGTGGGGTACTCCACGCTGAGTCCGCATTTGGCTCAGGGGTTAAAATAAACCAAGGATGTGTGAGACAGACAAAATAAAACTTCTGCATTAGGAGAATGGGGCCACATTAGGAGATAACCCCACTGTACAGAGCAGTGGCGTTGGTGTGCTCAGTGCAGTTGGACACCTGGGCCATTACTTCTGGCCTGGGGGCAACACTACTAACACATTAATCTGAAAACCACAGATTGCTTGCTGTGTATGTTCTTCACTGCATCCTGAGCAGCAGTTATGAGCTATATATAAATCTTTGCTGCCATAATTAAGGTATACTTAAGCTAACTGGGAGGATTGGGAGTGTATGGAGTCATGACTATGGTAGCACCTTAAAGTATTGCTGTAATATTGTGACCACTTTTGGCTGAAGTGATCTGCCAGCATTCAGGGTGTCATGAGTTGCTTCTGATGAAGGAATTGATAGTAAAGATAGATTTTTCTTTTTATTTTACTTCATATTTCTAAGCAAAATGTATTTATTTCTTATTGTATTTCTATTTGAAATATTATATTTAAACTTAATGTAGAGTTTTTGCATATATGCAGTAATCTGGTGTGTACTTTATGTCTTGTCTCACTGAACAAATCAAATATAAGATGGGTTCTTTGTTTACAGTGTTATTACAGTCCACAGTCTGTCCCAAATCCCTCTTATAGCTTGTGTTGATTGTCTTTGAGCCTCTCCTGTCTTGTTCTCTGTAACACAGTGGCACCATCAAACAACAGTGATCTCCCCTTGCCATGTTTATTTCGACAAATTCTTCAAACAGGATGACCAAGCTCTTATTCAAGCATCATATGTGCCCTGTGTTTTTGAAGAAGGCTCCAACTTTCATAAATTAATCTAGTTGCTTAATGTATGTCTCGGAGAAAAGCTATCATGATGACCATTAGTTTTCTCTAAGCAATTTCTTCATTTGTCACTACTATTAACAAACAAAATTACAGAAGAAAGAGAGGGGCAAATCCTTGGTTTTGCAGTAAATTTTTAATGAGAGGTTGGGCAAACTAGGCATTGAATTGCTCAGTTCTGTAACCACAGCCCCCAAATCACACGTGTACCTCTGTGCAAGTGAATTTTGCATGTGTACGTTCTGTCAGGGAGTCACAGCACTTCCTACATCAGTTTGCAGTCCTCAAAACGTCTCTAAATAGGCAGTGCTATTTACCAGCCTTGCCTGTATGTGTTTAGTGTTGAGCTGCTTGCTTGCAGTGCTAATGCATTTTGGAAGTGTCCTGCATTACACTTTAATTTCTTGATCATTGAATTCTTTTAATTACTCTGAAATTTATTTTAGAGAAGAGAGCGATGACAGTCAAGAATACAGGGGACTGCACTTGAGGACTAGAAACAGAGTACAGAAAGGAGCCTTTCACTTCAGAGCTGCTGGTAGGAATCCAGCTCAGTTTCAGTCTTAGCAAAAATCATTACTGTGTGATGGCTACTTGGTGCCCTGCACTCTACGGCCACAAATGAGCCAGTGTCCACATCACACAAACCACCAGAACAATTGCTGCTACTGTAATTGGAGTCTACTGGCAGCATCAGTGGAAAGGGCAGAGACTTGAATGAGCATGGAAAATGAGCTGCTTTCTCCCTGCTCCCTCAGGTCACCTTTGAGACACATTTGTATGAGGAGACTTAGAAGAAATTTGATCTGTGGTAGCTCCCTTTCTAGAGATAGATGGAAGACTTTGCTTTCCAGTACTGACAGTCAGACACCCACTAAGAAACATTATATTAAAGAAAAATAAAAAACATTATGGGATCATTTAATGTGTGAAAGCATGAACCAAAAAAGAAAAATACTAAGTATGATTGAAAAATCAACAATAAAAATACAAATACTGACTTGAAATAATAGGAGCAGAGCCGAACAGATATTGTCAAGCATGACCATTATTGGCAGCAATTGCTTCCCTCAAAAACACAGGGAAATCCATTAAACCACTGAATTGTCTTTTAAAGTTGAATCCCTTCTAGGCAAAAGTAAAGGAGTGCTTCCACTGTTCAAACATTCTCTTTAGAGATGAGAACATGGATTGATGGAGGAGATACTGGGCTTTATTCCACCTGAGATGATGCCTTGATGTCATGGAAGCAGCAACTGGAAGGAGAGCTCTCAGTAGCACAGGACACCATAAAGAGAGTGCCTCTAGAAGGGGCTGGAAGTGCCAGTGTGCACGTGAATCAGTGGTGGACATTGGAAGGGACCTCTGGATGTTACCTGCTCCAGCCTCTGAACTTGGCACTTCTACTGGGTCATCTGCTTTGAAGCAGGAAGGTTCCTCATCTTAGAATTTATATGGTACCATTAGTAATCCTAAAAAAACCTGCCTCTGGCAGGAAACTGTGTACTCTCGGAGTTGAAATTAGCCCCATAGTTCCTGTAAACTGCAAACAGTTCAGCTGTGAAGACATCCCTTAATATGCTGAAATGACACGATCGCATTTGCTGATTACAATGGTGAATGTGATATGAAAAAATGATATGATATGTGATATGTGACTAAATGAAAGTAACAATAACGTGTTTGATGTCAAATAAGTGCATTAGCAAATCTGAAATGTTCTGACACAGCTTGGACTATTTGTGAATTCGTGCCAAATCCAACTGAAAATAGAATAGAAACTTCAACTTGAGGTTGCAGTTGCTCAAAAACAAAGCATTTCGACTTCTCATGTTAAAACAGTTCCAACACTTAATTTAAATAACTTTAAATTGTTTTAAGAGTGCCTCAGACCCAGAAAGTTCATTTCTCAGTATTTATTTTAGTGTGTGGGAGCAGGGAAATTCAGAGCAACCCAATACAAAAATGTATGTGTGAGTATGTACGTGTGTTTGAGGGGGGAGTTGACCACAAAACTGAAACAGAAGTTGTTTGCTCTCACTTCTCTAGCTGTAACCTGCCACATCTCTGCTTTTGTGATTTTGGTCTTCTCTTCAGTAAATATGCCAGATTGTGTAGTGGTGATTGTACAGAGGAGACAAGATTTATATACCTGCATTCATTCCCAGTTGTGTGGTAAGCAGGATTTGAAACCTAGGGCTGTGAAGGTGAAAACCAGGTCTCGCTCCCTGCTCCTCAGTTTATTATGAGATATACCTGTATCATGAGGGTGATGGGAAATAAGCACATCCTTTCGGGGTAAACATGGAGAAGTATTGAGGAGCACCACAAAGGTGTGAGGGCCAACTTCAAAGTTTCTGTGAGACAGGGGATAACAGCACCCAGAACACAGATTTCAGAGTTGAAAGAAAAAAAAGTGCGAGAGGATTTCAGCATCCTGTATCACACCACCCATTGCTTTTAGTGAAGAGTATGTGGTGCATATTTTTCCCTTTTCTATGACCAGTGCTGAATTCCTCAGGGGACTGGTGATTCTGCAGAAAGCTCCGTCCCTCGGGCAGTGCCTAGCCCTACCCGCCACAGGCCAGGAGGAGAGGTGGCCGAGGGGCTTGTTCTTAAGCAAGGAAAAAAAATCTGTGCAGAGGCTTTCTGTGTTTGATAAGCCAAGGCACGATGCTGAATTCAGCAGAGGTTCGATTTGTGAGAACAGCAGCAGGAGGTGGGATGAGGGGTTAAAATTGTGGAAAAGCTTTTAGTAGCAGTCTCTGTATTATAATAAAAGTGTTTGTTTCAGCAGCTCTGCCAGCCGGTGTAAGCAATATAAGTTTATGAGTAGCTGATATTTTGTGCAATAGAAATGTGTTTGCCCATCGTGAGTGCCTGTTACTTGGCAAGCAGGTGACCGGTTGTATTATAAGGCAGGCTTTTTTTTCTATGGGCGAAGAGGGATATACATCTTTCTTAATGTGAAGAAAAACCTGTAAAGGCCTAAGCCATGATATGTAACAACACAAAGCAGGATGTGTGAAAGCGGTGCATTGATTAATCAGCACAGGATAAGATCGCTATGGAGAAATATGAAATTATTTTTGAAAAAGAATCTTCCAAGGTAAGTCAGAGGCCAGAAAATTAACTGCTTTTGTAAATTTTCCGCAATACTATACAGTGAACAAGGTTACACATGAATAAAACCATGATGTGTGATTTGGCTTCTTTCACATTAAAAATCCTTTAAAACTGTAACTGCAGTGTTCATTCCCAAATGATTTTACTTTATGTATTTATTTAGAGAAAACTGAAACAGTTTGCAATTCATGTGTATTCCAAAGCTGCATATTTCCAAGACTATAAAGGATACTTTAAAAAGCAATTCCTTTCAGAACTCAAATAATGGTATTTTAAAATGCATAGGAAAATGCATTAAAAAATAAATAGATATAAAAAAGATGAAATTACTGTTTTCCTTTTTTTGCTACTTGATCATAACGAGCAATTGTGACACACACATAAAACTGGATAGTATAGCTCTTTGGTCATCATCTGTATTTAATTTTATGTTATGCATTTGCCCAAACAGTTGCTTTCCACATTGCAAATTGTCTTTTGTGTGAATGTTTTGAAACACCTAAAATTTGAGATCATATAAAATGTAGCTGTTTACAACATTCTAAATTTGTGCATAAACTCTTACACAGATTGTGGATTTGCATTCACATGTAGAAAAATCTTAATTTTGTATTTCTTGAAGTTAAGTATTTGCATTTATAATCGCACAATGAGACCTAGAATGTTTCATTAAACTTTGAAACTGTATAAATAATACCTGAATATAGGAATTGGATATCATACCCTTAAGTATTTGTGAATTTCCACATTTTTTCCAAGCACCCACATCTTTCGAAGCATGTATAATATGAAAGTCCAAGTTATATATAGCAATGTTGCTGCTCAGACTATGTTCTTAATAAGCAACACTAGAAAGTGTGCAAGCTATTAAAGGAATACTATTCCATTCATTTATACCACATAAATATTAGAGGAATGCATTTGTGTTTTTTTAAATCACCACTCTTAAATAATGTGATTGTATTAATTTCTCTGACCTCTTAACAGAAAAAAGCTAATTACTGAGGAGGATTCTAGGAAAACCAATTGTCTGAGGATAAAATTCACTCAAAAGTGCTGTTATTTTGCAAACATTGCTATTTAGAGTGCCTTTAATGTAATGGTTTTCAGCACATCCACTCTGTGATGACTGCTGTCAAATAAACCTTTATGTCACCCTGCTCAGCAAAACCTTTGTACTACCTTTGAAGCAATGAGCTGTTAATTGCTTTCTTCATAGGCTGCTGGATGGAGGAGACTATGTAAATAAGGGTTTCGAATTAGTGAGCAGTGATAATTAGAGATGCCTGACTTTTTTAAGGGGGAGAGGTCAAATTTTCTTGAATTAGGTAGAATGTGGACTTTGGGCTAAGATTTCCCGTGTCTTAGGTGCAGCTTATCCCTTCCTGATACTGGCTTATTCTCAGGCGCTGTTTTGCTTACGTCCCTTGTAGCTGTGCAGCTGTCTGTACAGTCTTGCGTAGGCAGAGCAGAAGTCTGTGTATCTCCTTGACCTGGTGAGTCAGGTGTCAGAGGAGTGGTCAGTGGAAGAAGTGAATTCTTTGATTCAACTCAAAACTTTTTCCCATTGTGCCACTAACCCCCCAAAACCTTAATACCCCCCACATCCCTGCTGGGAAAATATGATCAGAAGTTAAAGGTTGCCATCTAATGGTGAACATATATAATACGTTCTTCCTGGTTTTTCTTAAATTGCTTTCACTTATGTTTCTCCATGTACCTGCAAGTCCTTTCTTTACAAGGCACTAGAGGAATGAGGCTCATATATTCAGATTTTACCTGGGGTGGTATCTGCTAGCTTACCAATAACAAGATTTTGCAACTGAATGTGAAATTCCAGCCATTCAGTTTAACTAAATTCTGATTTCTTAATGCTTTTTCTGTTAATTCAGATATAGATGAGTGTTCCTTCGAAAGGACCTGTGATCACACCTGCATCAACTACCCTGGAAGCTTTGAATGTCTCTGCCATAAAGGCTACACCTTGTATGGACTGACACACTGTGGAGGTTTGGAAACTGAGTTTTGCTTATCTCTTTGCTTGTTTGCTTTGTGAACTGTTTACACATTCTTTAGCTGGAGATTTTAGAACGGAAGAAGATAAACTAATAAAGTTAAAATAAAGCTAAAATAGCATCAGCTAAGCGTGACTGAAATTTCAGCATCTCAGATTTGCTGAAATTCCCAGGAGAAGACCATAAATAAAAAACAATGTCCTTGCATTTTTTAATGGTGGTACATAGCAGCCTTAGTATAAACAAGAAGCCTTCAGCTGTGACATTTGCATCCACTGCTGCATGGATGCAGCCGCCCTTCCACAGCCATTGCAAAGCAGCAATGGCTGGGGTTCGTTGCACTGTACAGGGTAAGGTTCCTTACAGAGTTTACAAGCACAGAGTACCAATCGGTACCTCCACAGGAGTGAAGTTAGTCACCACTCTGTTTGCAGAAGGAAAGCTTCAAATGATGGGCAACAAAGAGAATAGGAGAAGGATGTCAGTTTTACAAAGTTTACAAATTTTGGCTCTGTTGGTATTTGTCCTTATCAGACTGTGGCACAAACTGCCTGTGAAACTCCTAACAGAAGGCTGTGGGGGACTTTGTTCCCATCTTCTGTGGAGCTACTTCAGCTCTTCAACCTTTTGGGCGTAACTGGAAAGAATTGGTGCTGTAATGTCTGGTTATCCAGGAGAGGGATATTTTTAAGTGCATCATAGGGCAGTGTTACCACAATGACCAAATTAGATGTTCAGCTTCTAATTGATCAAGGCAGAATTTCAGAGCGCCCAAGTCCAATGTTTGCCAGGGGTGTCACAGTATGAGACTGCCTGACACCAGCCTGGCTAACACCCCCAGGTATTGCTGTGGTCTCCTGTCTGAACATTTAATAAGTGGGGTAGGTTTTGGTTGTGTTCAGAACACTGTTCAAAGGAGAGCAAAGGGGGTTTTTGAGGCATTTGCTAGTGTATTAAGTCTGAATTATGCTTTTAACCAATTAGACCAGCATTACACCAACAAAAGTGAAAATAGAAAAGAGAAAATTATTATAAAACTTGAAAGCCCCGAATCTAATTTACTTGTTAGAAAATACTGACACGAAACTCTGTGCTATTTTTAAATGTAAAACTAAGTAGTTTTGTTTAGTTAAAAGATTATTAATAGTTAAATATTTAATTACTCAAATTATTCAAGATACAAACTTAAGTAAAGCTTACATTATACTGTGAACAAAGCCCTGACTTTAAACCTGCAAAAGCCTTGTGTTCAGGCCAGGTTCTGATCTGAGTCAGACTTAGCCTAGGGAAGCATGCTGGAGGAATTGCTGAGAACAGTGTTGGGCTCTAATGGCTCTGAATTTGTGGAGCAGGCATTGTGCTACAAATTGTCTGCAGGAGCTGTCCTCTATGTATTCCTGAGTAAATCGTGCTACAGAATGAGCCAAAAAGATACCGTTAAAGGCTTATTGTTGTTTCCATTCACATGTGATTCAGTTTGTGGCATGTAAACTAATGTAGCAAAGACAGATGCTAGCCCCTCACTTATCCGAGTGCTGAGTTCACCTCATTTTGTAGGCTTTACGTGAGACACTACTAATGATGTATCTGCCTGGCTTCTCTTTGGGAGAAGAGTGTAGGAGGTGTATGTTAGTATCTCTGGTATAGAGCAGGGTAAGTAACAAATGAATTCACTGTACAGTAGAAGCAGCTAGAAAGAGAAATAGGAGTCCATCTAAGGAGAGTTTGGAAAAAGGCTTTACTTGAGGGCAGTTCTGAAAGCAAAATCAGAATCTGAAAGTTTTGGGGATCTGTGTGGGGTGTGGAGAGACTGATCTTCAGTTTCACTGTTAATTCCTTAATTATTTTATTTATGTATTAATTTAGGGAAAGCCTCAAAGTTTAGGGTTCAGCCTCAGTGTCTTAAATAATCTTCAGCCTACGTTCAGCTTTAGTCTTTTAAATAAGACTGAAGTAGGACCAAAACTCTTAACTGGAAATACTCAGTGTGGAACTTCAGGCAAAAACATAACCTCATCCAAACCTCCTGCTTTTTTCCATAATGGGCAGATCCAAAAGTCATAGCTATGAATCCAGACTTGTCCAGGCCCTGAGCTTTGCCACTCAGGCCTATCATTAGTTTTAGTCAGCCTCTGGAGAGTGAAGTTTACAATGGAACAAATAACTCACCCTGGCTGCCATCCATATGGCGCTGAGCAGAAGTCAAAACTAGGGAGAAAGAATGAGATCCTTCAAAAAGATTTGATGGAAGCTTGCCTCTTAATAAGCTTTCTCTCCATCTTCCCCTCCAGTAGTCATTAATAAACCACATGGCAGTGTCCTTGTTCTGGGCCTTCCATGCTGAGGGGCAACCCTTGTTGCTCCCTCTGGGATACTTTTCATGACATCTCTTGTAGTAAGAGTTGTATATCATAAGGGAATCTTTGAGAAGGACAGTGCTAGTGTTTACACCACCTGTTTATGTAAAGCCCTGCTTGCATTGTATATATGCTTGTTAAGTGACCTTAGGAAAGTCAGTGGAATTTGCAGGACTGTTCAACACCTTTGGGAATTTGGCTGCTTCTTCAGGAGCTTGGTTCTGGACTGAGGTACTTGACAGTTAAGAGCTGACGTTTGAACAGTTTAGCCAGAGCTCAGTGGCAAGAGCACTGTGGACTACATGTGTGTTTTCAAGTAGGGGTCAGCAAGCAGATCCCACTGTTGCACTCAACAGAACCAGGCTACTATGTACAAAATTTCCCAGGTTTTTTTTCTGGGATTATCTCGCTCATCAGTTTTTGGAACTGCTCACCCAGGACCTCCAACAGTCCTGACTGACTCAAAAATCATAATGTTTTCTAGAAACATGCCTGTTGTATTAGGGTGTGTTTCTCAGTTTCTTTTATGCATGTAGTCCATGCTTTCTAGACTTTTGTTTAACCACACAGGCATCAGAAGAAGAAAGCTGTTTCTGGATTCCAGAAGCTGCCCCAGTAAATACTTTCATGTTCCCATCAAATGCCCCAAGATGCCAGAGGAAGACTTGGCTAATATGTATAGGTCTGCATGTCTTCATCAGTGCAGGGCCTAAGCGTGTGCCTGGACCCAATCCCTCACCAGCCCCACTGCCTACCTGTACCTCACCCTGCAGCTGCAGACTGGGGCACAGGGCTCCAAAACTGGTGCCTTCAGAGAACTGTCTTGAACTTGGACTGTGTTCCTGCAAACCATATGGATTCACACAGTGCCAAGCACACGGCAGTCAGAGCTCACGCCGGTTCAGAAAGGCAGTTAGGGCACTCAGTCTGGGAGCCTTTATGGCCAAACTCCCTTAGAAACACATTAAGTGACAATTTTCCTTCTACAGTTACATTTTGAGGCCTATCATTAAGTCAGAGTATTAACAATTCAGTATATCTCATGTTGATTTGGTGCCATTCTAGCTTGTTTGAGCACTAAGTCAAATGGCCCAACCTACATGCCTTGTAAAAGTCTATTACAGGAACGCTACCGTGTAAGCAAGCAGGTGAGTAGCTGCATTTAAAGGGCAAAACCATTTGTTGTTGAGGTTAGTGCAGTGCCTAAAATAACGGGACTGTGGTTCATAGCACAACTCCTGTTGAGTGTGTTGGATAAACATCCTTTCTGGTGGTGGGAAGAGAGGAGATGAGAGATCAGCCACGTTGGCACAAGTATATAAATGCTGATTGCATAGACTATACCTCATATTGACTAAATACTTTCCAAACATATCTGAAGTTGAAAATCATCAGTGATAACATATCCAGTAATTGCTTTGCCTTCTTGCAAGCTTTTACCTTTCATTTTCATTTGTGGAGTAGAAGACTAAACAAACTACACTTCCAGCTTCTAGGTTCCTATCAAATATATAGCTTCCTCCTTCATCTGAATCATTTCTAAAAGCAAACTCTGTGAATTGCTATGGAGAATTTTTCTCCCCATTATGTAGAAGTGATCTAACTCACAGATGTTTATGCCTTTGACATTTTTCCATATAATGCAATATCCATTATTGTCCAGATGCTGCAGAGACTCAAGCATGTTTTGTATCTTGTCAGTATATTTCAGTGTAACTAGTCCTGGCAAGTAAATTGTATTATATGCATAAATCCTTGAAAGAGTAGGAGCTATACATGTGTCTAAGGACAAAGAAATGCAATATGCACTAAACTTGTTTGACATGAGTATCGTCTGCATTTATACATGTTTATGCAGACTTAAATATAAAAGATATAGTAGCAACAGATATCCTTATGCAAATAATATCTTAATGCACAGTATACATGTGTACATGTGGTTAATACTCTTCTCAACTTTAATTATATTTTCAGATATTGATGAATGTAG
Organism: Antrostomus carolinensis; assembly: GCF_000700745.2. Taxonomy (NCBI): domain Eukaryota; kingdom Metazoa; phylum Chordata; class Aves; order Caprimulgiformes; family Caprimulgidae; genus Antrostomus; species Antrostomus carolinensis. Next base: position 119,737 of record NW_010293484.1, read on the forward strand.
CATCAGCAATGGTAGCTGTGACTATGGTTGTCTTAATACAATGGGGAGCTATGAGTGTGTCTGTCCACCTGGAAAGAAACTGCACTGGAATAAAAAGGACTGTGTTGGTAAGTGTGGGAGGCTGACTCAGAGGTGACTGTGGTGATGCTCCTGTTCTCCAGGAGGGTGGAAAAACTTTGGTCTTTTATTTGTCCTTTGGCCATCTCTATGACCTCAGCTATAACTCTATTTCCCTTTAAGACTAATTTAGAATATTCAGAATATTTAACTGTTTACAAGGCGGACAGGGTATTCAGGTTAATATCTACATTCACAGCACCATACCTCAATTTTTCAAGTTCTCTCCAAAGGTATCCTGCTTAATATGAAGTACTGACACTAGCTGTGTTAAAAGTATTAATTGCAATGAGCACAAATCTTGAGACCACTAACATTATGGCACTTGCTGCTAGTGCCACTTACTTTTTGGCAGATCTGAATTTCTGTATTGTTTAAGTGGATTACTGGGGTCTTATTTGAAGCACAGCAAATGTTGGCCATGGCCACAGCCATTCCAGGTATTTTCTGTGAGATTTTAATTATGTTTTCAAGTTTTTAACAGGAATGGCATATATCTGAGGTCTTTCATAGTCAAATTTAGGTTGTGGGGGTTTTGTTTGGTTTGTTGGGTTTGGTTTTTTTAACCATGAATAATTTCTCATAGATACATTTGAGGCTGATGCCTAATACCTAACTGGGAGCAAGGCAGAACAAGAAAAGGGGGGAACCCTACTTCAGGGAATGTCTGCACATATTGAGGGAAAGCACTGTAGTCTGGAGTACAGAGCACTGCACTGGCCTCTTGCATGATCATGCATTTGTGGCATTTTTTCACTTACATGGACATAGCAGTATGGAAAGCACTTTATTAACCAAGGTGGGGTGGCAGGCGAGTTTGGTCTTGCTTGCAATGTACCAGTTAGTACCCTGGAAAGGAGTTTGTAAATTAACACCAGGGACTAACATATCTTAAGGTCTGGTGTATAGTTAGACCACAGAAGTTTTGTGCTATATTCCCTCTCAACCTGCTAAGAATGCTTTTCCCATGGTAAGAGGCTGTATTGAAAATATTTTCCTAGTTGTAAATTTCTCTTCATCATTTGTAATACTCAGTTAGAAGAGGCAAAATACAAGACCCTTCTCTATTGATACACAGTTGTATTTGATGAATTTAATGAGGCTTAAAAATGGGTGTCATCTCCCTGCTGATGGCCTGCCTTTATTACCAATATTGTTTAGAGGAAACTGTGTTCTATGTTGTTATAAAAGCACAATAAAAAGGAAAAGAATTCTATTTAGTGATCCTGAATGCCACATGATTTGGAGACATTTGCAGTAACAAAATCCTCTTTTGCTCAGCAATGACACTTTGCACTTGTGTTGTCTCCTCAGTCCAAAGAAATAATTTCTAGTGATGCTTTTACATCACCAAAGCAACTTAAAAGACCTTAAGAGGGAGGTAAGTGGAGGATGATTATTCCCATATTTGAGATGTGAACATCAGGCGTGTTTAAGGGGCTTGTATATATTTATATTTAACCTGCAGTGAGGCCAGGAACATGAACCAGCTGGTGGCTGCTGGGAGCCTTCCTCTGCGCCCAAGCCAGGCCAGGCAAGGCTCATTCCCAGTACCACATTTGAATTGCCCTGTGTCATCCCAGCTTTCCTGGGCTCTTCCCATACCCTGGCACATCCAAACCAGTCTGACTGCTGCAGCTCTGATCTCCCTGCTACCTGGTGTGGTTCAATGGTGAGCTGAGGGGTAGGAAAAATGACATTTGCAGTAGCACAGTCAGCCATGAGCAAAGCAAGTCAAGCAAGTCTACCTCGTAAGATGAACATGTTTGGAAAAAAGATCAAGGAGCAGTCAGAGAAAAAGCATGTGTACCCGAACAGATGTTCTTACAGTGCTGAAGCAAGAACTGCTCTGCAGACACCTGGTTGAGATTTAACCAGCTGATGCAGTGTCAAATATCTGCTTGAGGAGGTGCCCAGCTGCACTTGGCCAACAGTCAGTGCAGAGGTTAAACCTCTGGGGGAAAGGAGGGAAGTGGTGAGGCTGCCTGAGTGCAGATAGTGATGGCACCTGCCAGCTGCAGCCAAGAATGAACCTTGTCATTTGTGTGGAGAAAGATGTAGGTAAGTAACACATCAGTCTCAAAAGATGTCCAGTTAAAATAAATGCAAGATAATAATTATCTATGCCATACCATCATCTCAGAGTGAAGCACAGAGACTGCTCCAACAATTCATAACAACTTTATGTATTTTCAGCTAAAATACAAACAGTCCCTTACCCAAATATGAAGAGCAGCTTGTAAGACCTGCAGGATACTCTGTCTTCATCCTGCTATGAAGCCAAGAGGAGAAGCTGGATATTTCCATTGCACGACCTGCAATGTGCCTCATGTGGTACCACTGATGAGAAATGCCTGATGTCTCTCTGTGTGTCAGTGTCCCTTCTAGCGCTGCTTGGGGCATTTCAGCAGTGGCTGAAAGGACCAGTGGGACTATCCATCTCCATCCCAGCATGTCCTGCCTTACCTCTGCCTGACTGGGAAGTGTTCTACATCCAGAAGCTTGAGCACGGAGCTGAAATGAAAAAGTTTGTAAGAGTTGGAGTCAGAAGTGGAAAATACCATTTTAGCGGTCATCTAAATAAACAGATCTTTGTGAGGGTGACTCCTGTGCGTCGTGTGGTAGTTGGCCTCTTAAACCAGAGATCTGGGCCTCCAAAAGGGAGGAGAGGACATCTCAAGTCATTAGCATTACCTCTTGTTTCTGTGATCAAGTTGTGCACACAGAATTGTGCTCATAATTAGAGAGACATCTGCCTTTCAGAGTGTGGATCTGGACCTGAACAGTCCCGAAGTGAAGGACAGGAGGGAAAGGCTGATTTGGAGTTTAGGTCTAAAAATGTGAAGGAGTTTCATTTTCAAGTCCAAGCTCAAGATCCAGATATTCTCTCCCCAATATGTGCTTATTTCTGAAATGCCTGGGCCTGTGATTTTGCTTTGTTGACACTTCTACCTTTTCTCACCACTGTATGCAAGTGGATGCACAAAGTTCTGGGCTGGGCAGGGTCTGATGTTTTTTCATTTCTCTTTTTTATTTTCTCCTCAGAGATGGTGAAATGTCTCCCAAATGCCAAACCAGCTCCCAAGGCTCAGCTAGTGTGTAGTAAGACAGGAGGCATAGAGAGCTGCTTCTTGTCATGCCCATCCAATACTCTTTTTGTTCCAGGTTTGTACAAAGTATTTCTATTTATGATTCTTGCATTCAGTTTTTGTTACAGACAACTGTAGATGAGCAAAAACATTATTATATATTAAATTGGGCCAGACATCCATGTTACTAATACAAGAAGAGCTGATTGTCGGTTACGTTAGAGGTTTGGCCCTTTAGAGGTTACGTTAGAGGTTTTTTTAATTTGAGGTTTGAGGTGTCATTTGCAGGGGTGGGGAAAGTCTTAACAAAAACCTGAGAGACAGATCTACCTTGACAAGGATGCTTCAAAAGAAAAATTTTAATATATTTAATTGCTATTTCAAAAAGGGGGGTGGGGAAGGAAATGAACAATTTATTTCAGTGAATTCCTGCTAATTTTTAGTAACATGTTTTTCAATATGAGTAGAGTCCCCTGTGCCCATCCAGGCAACTGCTTAAAATGATAGACTCTGCATCATGGCCTGAAATACCCTGTAATTGTGTGATTGAGCTGGAGCAGAAACAACTCCCATAGTGGAGGGTTCCCTTGAGAGGAGCTCAGCTTAGTGAGCACAGTGTGAGGCAGGGGCAGGAGAGGAGGAGTGGGACATACTGGGCAGTTTAACACTGTGGCTGCTACAGCACATGATGGAGCTCCCACACCAGCCAGGGCAGCATAAAACTGCCATCAGCTCAGCCAGTGGAGCAAAGGATGACATAGCAACAGCTTTAAACCTGTCTTACTGTCTCATGCAAAGTGGATACAACTAAATCTGTCTCAGGAGTCTGTATGGAAGAAACATCTCTCTCTATTAGTTGCTGGGTTTTAATAAATTTTGTTGGTAATAGTTCAGCTGAGGGTTATTTATAGAAACTCAGGCATTGTTTTTTATAGAAACTCACATCTCCACG
>NW_010293485.1:0-1072 GCF_000700745.2 Antrostomus carolinensis
GCAGAGGGCGGGTGTTTGATGTGAATTTTGTTCCACGCAATAAACACGTGCCAGGCCGTGTCTGGTGTCCCGAGTGCTCCTTCTGTCACCCTGGGCTGTGGCCGTGCGCGGGGATCCCGAAGCGGCACCCGCTGACGGATGCCTGTGCGGGGGGGACACGCAGGGGCTGTGGGACACGGGGGGGAACGGCGTGTCCGACCCGAGCCCTGCGCAGCCACTGCAGCTCCCGCTGCTGTGCCCGGTGCCGCCGGCCGCTCCCCCTGCACCCCCCCCCTCCTGCCCCCCTCCTGCCGCAGCCGGCTGTGCCTGTGAGTGTGTCCATCCGTCTGTCCCTCTGTCTGAGTGTGTCTGTCCATCTGTCTGTCCGTGTGGCTGAGTGTGTCCATCTGTGTGTCAGTCCGTCCGTGTGTCTGAATGTGCCCATCCGTGTGTCCGTCCGTCTGTCCGTGTTTCCGTCCGTCTGTCCGTCTGTGTCGTCCGTCTGTGTGTCCGGCCGTGTGTCCATCTGTCCATGTGTCCGTCCGTCTGAGTGTGTCTGTCCGTGTGTCCGTCTGTCTGTCCATGTGTGTGTGTGTCAGTCTCTCCATCTGTGCATCCATCTGTGTGCCCGTCTGTCCATCAGTGTCTGTCCCTGTGTCCGTCTATGAGTCCATGTGTCTGTCTGTCTGTCCATGTGTTGGTCAGTCCATCCATGTGTCTGCGTGTCCGTCAGTCCATCACTGTGCCTGTCTGTGTGTCTGTCTATCCATGTGTCAGCCTGTCAGTGTGTCCATCCGTACGTGTTTCCAGTGACCCATGTGTCTGTCAGTCCATCTGTGTGTCCATGTGTTTGTGTGTCTGTCAGTCTGTCCATGTGTCTGTCCATCCCTGTGTTCATCTGTCTGTGTCTCACTCCGTGCATCTGTGTGTCCATCCCTGTGTCTGGCCGTCCATGTGTCTGTCCTTCTGTGTGTCCATCCATCAGACTGTGTATCCATCTGTCCGTCCATCTGTCCGTCCATCTGTACTTCCGTCTGTCCGTCCGTGTGTCCGTCTGTCCGTGTGTGTCCGTCTGTCCGTGTGTGTCCGTCTG
>NW_010293485.1:1169-2090 GCF_000700745.2 Antrostomus carolinensis
ATCCGTCCGTTTGTCTGTCCGTCCATGTGTCTGTCCGTCTGTCCGTGTGTCTGTGTATCCGTGTATTTGTCTGTCCGTGTCTGTCCGTGTCTCTCTCCGTCTGTCTGTCTATCCGTCCGTGTGTTTGTCCGTCCGTGTGTCTGTCCGTCTGTCCGTGCTTTAGTCCGTGTGTCTGTCCGTCCGTGTGTCCGTCTGCGTGTCTGTGTTTCCATGTGTCCGTCTGTCCTTGTGTCTGTCCATGTCTCCGTCTATCCGTGTGTCCATTTGTCTGTCATTGTGTCCGTCCATCTGTGTTTCCGTCCATGTGTCTGTCCTTGTTCGTCCGTCTGTCTGTCCATGTGTCCGTCCGTTTGTCTGCCTGTCCGTGTGTCTGTCCGTGTGTCTGTCCGTGTGTCTGTCCGTGTGTCCGTCCGTCAGCCCGTGTGTCCGTCACCCATGTGTCTGTCCGTCCGTGTGTCCATGTGTCCGTCCGTGTTTCCGTCCATGTCTCTGTCCATGTTTCCGTGTGTCTGTCCGTGAGTCCGTCTCTTCGTCTGTCCATCCGTGTGTCTGTCTTTGTCTCCGTGAGTCCGTCCGTCTGTCCGTGTGTCTGTCCGTCTATTTGTGAGTCCGTCCGTGTGTCCGTCTGTCCATGTTCCGTCTGTCTGTCCGACCGTCCGTTTGTCCGTGCTTCCGTCCGTCTGTGTGTCCGTTTGACCGTCCATCTGTCCGTGTTTCCGTCCGTCTGTCCGTGTTTCCGTCCGTGTGTCCATCTGTCCATGTGTCTGTCTGTCCGTGTGTGTCTGGTCTGTCCATTTGTCCGTCCGTGTCTGTGTGTCTGTCTGTCCGTTCGTCCGTCCGTGTGTCTGTCTGCGTGTCTTTCTGTCCGTGTGTCCATCCGTATGTCCGTCCGTTCGTCCGTCTGTGTGTCTGCCCGTGTGT
>NW_010293486.1:0-264 GCF_000700745.2 Antrostomus carolinensis
TGCTCTGGACTAGACTTCTGAATAGGTTGAAGATTACTAGCGGGCCCAGTTTTATCCCCTTCCCCCTTCCAATCTAGTTTGAGGCTCTGTCAATGAGCCCTGCCAATTCTTGCCCCAGGACCCTTTTCCCCTTCTGAGACAGGTGTTTCCCATCTTTTGCCAGTAGCCCCGGTGCTCTGTAAACATCCCCATGGTCAAAGAAACCAAAACTCTGCCTGTGGCACCAGTCTTAAGCCATGTGTTGATCAGGTGTATCTTCCCGCT
>NW_010293486.1:317-662 GCF_000700745.2 Antrostomus carolinensis
TCATGGATGTAATCCTCCCTGCCACTGAGGGATTGAGGAAAACACTACCTGTGCTCCTGATCCTGCAACCAATTTTCCTAATGACCTGAAGCCCTTTTTAATCACTTCTGGACTTTTCTCTGTAATCTCATCACTACCAGCTTGGATGACCAAAAGCCAATAATAGTCTAAGGACTGCACTAGGCCAGGGAGGTTCTCATTAATATCCCTAACCCGGGCCCCAGGGAGGCAGCAGACTTCCCTGTGGGAGGGATCTGGTCGACATATGGGGCCCTCAGTTCCTCTCAGAAGGGAATCACCTACCACAATTACCTTCCTTTTTTTCTTGGTTGAACTAGTCCTGAG
>NW_010293486.1:1160-29121 GCF_000700745.2 Antrostomus carolinensis
ATAGCTGTTGTGCAGCTGTAACTGGGGAGGCAAGGGAGAACGGCAGGAGATTCGCTTGCTCCCCCAAGGAGGGACCTGTTTCCTTTTCTTCCCCCATCTCTTCGGTCGCCTTCTCTTAACTGGTGGCAAGAGGATAGGGGATCCTGTGCTTCACATGGGGTCTGTTGCCTTTGGCTCAGGGATGGGAGGGCCTGAGTCCAACAGTCTATCTCCTTCTCACACTCCCTTATAGTCCTCAGCCTTTCCATCTCCTCTTTCAGCTCACCATGCTGAGGAAATCATTTACCTGCTCACAGCGAATACAGGTGCTGTCCCTGCACTTCTCCATTTCAAGTGAGAGGCTCCAGCACTCCCTGAAGACAGGGGCCTGGACAGCTGCATCTTTACGTGGACCTCTGTCTGGGTCACCACATTTTTTTTTGACTTCAGCTTTTGGCTGAGTAACAACCATGGCTGTTCCTGTCTGTGTGACTAATAGCTCAAACTTCTGTGACACTTGAGTTTTTGTTGCTCTATTGAACTGCTGCGGGGATGGTTCTGCTCTGGAGGTTGATTGCAGTGACTGATGGTAGCAGCGCCCTTCCCTGCTCACCTTCCATGCTTGAACTGACTCGCCACGCCCTTCTGATGCGCCATGCGCTTCTGAGGGACCGTTTAAATGTACTGCGGTTGCACCTGGCAATGTCCCCACCACATCAGCCTCTCTTGAGAGCTTGTTGTTTGGAAGAGTCTCTGGTTTTCCTATACTACCCAGGAAGCATCATAACTCACAGTCTCTGTAGCTGTATTTGCCAGTTTTCACATAACTATTTCAATTAAAACTCTGCAATTTCAATATTGATACTGCAGTTATTAGATATGCTGGATTGTCCAAAAATGCCTACTTCCTCACTGTACACAAAGGCTAGTGTTTTGAAATATAATCAATTGACAAATGTGATTTCTTAGAAAGCAATTTCTAAAAAAAGCCCCAATATTTAAATAATTTAAAGTGTCTTCCAAAAATTAGAAGTTTTTCTAACTACTGTTTTTCATCCAAATCTCAATTTTGTAGTTATATTCTTTATTAGTTAAGTACCAACATTCAGTGGTACAAAAAAAAAAAAAGTGTAGCATCTGCAAATTAGTCTTTACCTATAAAGAAACCTGTGCAGTATTTATTATACTACTGTATTCCTTATCAGAAACAGTCTTTTTTCCTTTTTTTTTTCCTGCTACAATTTGAAATCAGTCTCATTACTGTTATAGTATTGAACTTTGTTTCCTGAGAGATTAATCATTTGGCTGTTTGCTTTGTTTTATGTTAGTTAGCTATATTACACTGTAGTTAATGCAGATGCTTTGGATTCATGCTATTTAATTTATACCTTTGCAAAAATATACAACATTACTTAAAAGCAGGTTGAACAAATGAACTACAACTTCTATTAATCTTCAAGGAAGCGAGGCTTTGAATCAGTTAAAATAATACTACTGCATGCAGGTTGTCACAAATGTGACAAATTTCACAAATGTTTCAGCTACCTATTGCTATCATAAATTATAATCAATGCAGGCAGTTCATACTTTGGATTCTGTTTCTGATAAAAGAAATCTGCATAGCAGCATCCCATCACTACTCACACATTCACAGAATGGTTGAGATTGGAAGGGATTGCTTCTTGTCCTGTCACTGGACACCACTGAAAAGAGCCTGGCTCTGCGTTCTTTACATCCTCCCTTCAGCTATTAATCATGAGGGCCCTGCCCTATGCTTTTATCACAGCTAGAAAACAAAGCTGGTAAACACAGTCCAATCATATGGCCTGAGAAACAGACAAATGACAGGAAAAGCAAGAGAAAAATGTTGAAATATTCTGGAAAATTTTGCACCTTTTCTATTTAAATACTATTGGCTTTAGTTACATTTATTCCTGTTAAATTTATAGCTTAAAACGAGAAAGCAAAGATGGAAAAAGTAAATCTTTAGCATCATGATATACATGTCATAATGTTAACATGACTTTGGACCTCATGAATGTCACTTATAAGATTAAAAATTTTCCTTCTTTGTCTACCTTGTACACTTACATTGAAGCAAATTTGGTATGCCATTGCAGTGACTTAAAGGGGATAAGACTGTTGAATTCTGAACAAAAGATGAGGTTTATCACATAAAGTTACTTTGCAAAAAACATTTCACCCAAACTCCCTGTACTGTGCCTCTGTTGTCTTCTGATGTTGCAACAGTAAGTGTAGAAGGTGGCTAAAATTATGTTTTGTTCCTCTGTATAGTAAATCTACCTATTCTTTAGCCCAAAAGGGTGTAAAAACACTTTAAAAAAGAAATTCAATCTTAAAAACTTTTGGCCTATGTATGTTAATGGCTTGTTAAAATATGATATTCATATTAGGAACTTCTCTAAATTTTTACCTTTAGAGCTCTATGCTGCCTGGTTTTGTTGACCTTACAATGAGCTTGATGTAATTTTAAGTAGATTTTTAGTAATATGTTGGCTATTTTTCTTTTAATAAAAAAGATAATTTTGAATGAATAAAATATTTTAGGTTTTATTCTGTTTCTTTTCTTATTTTACTAATAGGTAAAAATACCTCGGGATCTTTTCTTGCTGACATAATTTTTCTCATATGCATTTGTGGAAAGTAAGGGTAAAAAAAAAATACAAGGAAAACTTTTCTGATGTTTCCTTGAAGATGGTTCTACTTCATGAGTTGGTCTTACAGGCTAAAAATATTAAATGTTTACATCAATAATTAATGTGTAAATTTTAAACTGTTTTTCATATTTCCAAAATTCAACAGTTTTGCAAGTCATTTCATACTATGGTAAGTATAATTTGTATTATATAATGATGACCTGTGAATGAAAAAAAGGCAACATGTCCTTTGTCCTTTTCTATATCTCCAAGACAGATCCAGCAGAGCAGAAGCAACGCATCTGAGAATTATGAAAAAAGGAATCAGGTGGCATAAGTATGATGTTGAAACTTTGAAACTTGAAAAAAACAAAATACTTTAAATTGAGATTTTTAACCTCAACATTTTTTTTCTCAATCAACTTCCCTTAACTGCAGAATATTTGGCATTAGTTGAAGTTGATATCTTTACTCTTCACTTACATCAGAGTATCCTGAAGTCACTATGTTAGCACATGCTTGAAAGAGAGAACTCCAGTATTGTTTAGAGTAAACCTGAGGCATATAGCTTTGGTTGCAATATCTGAGGCCAGGTCCCTCTGTGCCGCAGAGCCTGCCTCTGAGCTGCTGTTGTTAGACACACTGGGAGCAATATCGGGCTAATGTACTGGGTGAGTTTGAGTACCTTGTACTGGAGGTCTGAGGGATATAAAATATAAGTTTGGGGGGACCACGTGGTGGAAATGGAGTTGGATATACAAGGTAATTTCAGCAATGTTGTTTGGATTTTTAGTCTGTTCCTTATATATTTTTTTATTGTTTTCTGGACAGCACTGTGTGTAAAAATTAAGCAAAGAGAAAATGAGGCTGAAAGTCCTTACTCCATACAGGAACAGTAATTATGATTTGGGATTATAAAAGAGAGAGAGAGAGATTAGGGAATGGAGGTAAGATATCAATAGGAGTCATGTTGTGGAGATAAGGATAAAAGTTAGGAAAATACAGAAGGTAAAGATATCAAGTTGGATTTTATTCTGAAAATGTGACAAGTAGAATAGGAAGAGAGGTGGGGGGTAGGATCCTGGATTGAGAAAGGCATTGCAGTTTTTAACTTTTGACTATAAGAGAATTATATCATCTTTAATGTATGATATCAGAAGTCGAGCAATCCTAAATCATTCCAGTAATTCTGTCCTGGAATATATGTAACAATGGAAATTTTGATACAAACTGGTGCCATCCAAAAATAATGTGTCAGTAATTGCATCACCTGATCATTTTATTACTGAAATAAAAATTACTGTTAGTTTAAGAGGTCTGTAGGGGGAGTCTTCTTATTCTAGTTCTAATGGACAGTATTTGTGGTGATTTACTGACGTAAAAAATCACTGATAGATATACATGGACAGTTTATTTTAAACATCACTATTGACATAATTAGCTATGATTTCTTTATAATTTCCTATTTTAGACAGGTTTAGATAATTTTAGACAGATTTATCCATTCACAACAGATATTTCTATGAAACTAAAATTTCTTTTTAGGTTTTTGTTTGGTTTTGTTTTGTTTTGTTTTGTTTAAGTGATCAGCCAAATACCATTCCTTAATGCCTATTAGAATAGATACTTTTAATTTCTGTGACTCGAGCAGCACCAAACACCAGAACCATGCACGCATTCATTGCCCACCACTTGTTAAGGTTAAAATTGCCATTATCAGCAACGTACTTTGCATCTAGCAGAAAGATACCTTATCTTCATGATAACTAATTTTTTGTCTATGTGTATGGAAATAAAGAATTTAGTGTGGTGCTTGGATATTAAAAATAATGTCATAGTCAAGGTTATTGGAGACTAGTACTGCTTGACAGTAAGAGGGAGTTCTTACTCTTGCATAAACTGTATAATTAGTAGATAGTCTATCATATAATTGAATAGCAGTATTTTATTATAGTGTATTTTGAGAGGAACCAAGAGAATAGGACAGGGAAAAGGAAACATTACTAAGAGTGGTGTTTCTTGTCAGTTGCTGTGAAAGAAACATGTACCTCTGCAAAACTGCTGATCTCAAACTTTTAAAATTATGAGCTGAATTCTGAAAAAAACTCTGACTTTAGCTAATAATCATGGCAATTTAAAACCTAATATATGAAAAGTTTCATTTGCTTTTCTATTTGGAAACTTTGCATGCAGATCTTGTGCATTTTTCCATGCAGCCACGTGATTGTGATGGTAGCAGTAAAATTGTGAAAGTTAGTAATCCTAAAGTTCTGTAGTTCCTATCTTCCTTTTAAGGATGATTATATATTAAAATATGATCACCTGGCCTAACTTGATAAGTATTTCTAATATTATTTCTTGTTACAAGGAATATGTGACAGTTATTGTACCTGTATCTTCTGCTTTATTGCCAAGGAAAAGCCAATCATTCCAAAATACTAATTATTGTGAAACAGATATGAGGGAGGGCACACAAGAGAAAGATAGATGGGTGTTAAACAAGTTGCGTCAGAGTTACAAAAAATAAATGTATTTTTACTGGATGGATGGCAAAGAAACTCCTAGATTTGCTAGAGGATGTGGATTATTGAAGTTCCTGATGATGGAGAACTTAGGCAAGTTTAAAGGTAATAATATACTACACAAAATGTCCCAGCACCTTAGACTTGACAATCTGTAATATATTTTCATTGTATGATCGAGGAAAACAAATTATTTGAGGAACAACTAGCCAAAAGTTTGAAAACCTATGTTCTTAAATTAAGAAGTGCAAATCTGATTCTGTACACTACTTTGCTATGATCGTTGTCTGGACACCTGCGCTGAATCAGGTAATTTGCCATATCCAATTTTGTGTATAATGCTGAACATACACCAGAACTGGATCTTGGAAGTCATTAATTTAATTATCTTCTGATTGAGACAGATGATGTGTTAATCTGTTCTTGAATCACTGTTCTTGGACGTTATTCCTAGCAAGGATATCTAAATGCTAGAGGCAGTTTTCAGGTTGGAGTTTGTTTCTCTTACAGAATGTTATTATGCAGGTTATCCAGAACCACTTCTCCTAATTGGAATGCTGACATATAAGTTTCTTTCTAGTTTGGGAAAATGAACACTTTGAGTTTAGCTGATGCTGGTGCCATAATATGGACTACTCTAAAATACCATTCTAAAGTTGTAATTGCTTGTAGAATCCTATTCTTATAGAATAGTTTTGTTTACTTTTGTACCTTTATGATATGGTCTTTGTTCCTTCTAGGCAGCTTATTCATTTGGATTGCCTCATCTTTCCAGAATAATACTCCATCTTTCACCATTCAGGATTGTAACAGCACTTAGGAACTTTTATCATTTCTTGGGTTGCATAAAAAGAAACATGGCCAGCAGGTCAAGGGAAGCGCTTCTCTCCCTCTACTTGCCTTTTGTGAGACCCCACCTGGAGTCTCATCCAGCATCCAGCTCGGGAAAAACACTGGGCTGTTAGAGTGGGTCCAAAGGAGGGCCACAAAAATGATCAGAGGGATGGAACACCTCTCCCATGAAGAAAGGATGAGAGAGTTAGGGCTGTTCAACCTAGAGAAGAGAAGGCTCTGGGGAGACCTTATGGCAACCTTTCAATATATAAATGGGGCTTATAAGAAAGATGGAGAGAGACTTTTTACCAGGTCCTCTAGCAATAGGTCAGGGGAGCAAGAGTTTCAAACTAAAAGATTATTTCAGATGAGATATGAGATTTTTTGCAGTGAGGGTGGTCAGGAACACTGGAACAGGTTGCCCAGAGAAGTTGTGCATGCCCCGTCTCTGGAAGTGTCCAAAGTCAGGCTGGATGGGACTAAAGTAATCTGGTCTAGTGGAAGATGTCCCTGCTCACTGCACGGGGGCTGGACTAGAGAATTTTTAAAGGTCCCTTCCAAACCCAACCATTTTATGATTCTGTGATTTATTGTGTGCCTATACTAACTAGTATGAACAGTAGCTTTTGTACTTTCCTGCAGTGTTTGGGATTTGGGTTTTTTAGGGTTTTTTTCAATACAACACCATAATGTTCTGATATAATAAATATCATAAAGTTTGCTTATTTAAAATAGAGTGCATGAAAGCTCCTAGTTCTGTATTTAGATACTTAGAAGTCCAGTACTTTGTCTTTACTGGTAGTACTTTATGTACAAAAGCTTAAAAAGAACAGTTCATTCACACCCTGGATTGATTTTTTTGTCAGAAATAAATTAATCTTGAGTTACATAGAAGCTAAGCAGAGCATATTTTTAATTTTTAATGATTTTAACTTTCTCATTGATCTGCATGGAAGCTTTTTTATTTTTATATGGGACATATATTGCATTTAAGTATCCTTAACATATGTTAACCTATGAGAAGGTCTGCCTCATTTCCACTTGGTTATACTTCATTTCCAGTTAATAGAATTTCTTGATAAATATTCTGTTTATTAATTTATTTCTTAGTTATTGTAGAAAACTGGAGTGTTCAGAGTTTGTATACATATAAAATAGTCAACTTCATTTTATCAAAGCCTTGGCTTAAGATTTGTTATTTTTTCATGCTCTATTTTATATTAAACATATTGTGTGTTTTTGTTTGATAAATACTAATTCTGTAACCATTTAAGCATAATATACAGTTAGTGATGAAGAGCATACAAGAAAAAGAAAAAAATCCTTATTATATCCAGTTATTCCCTTCCAACTATTTTTTTTTTTAATATAAGAAATGTAAAATAACTTTTATTTGTACTGTAAAAAAATATTTCCAGAGTTATTTTCTTCATGTGAAACATCACTCCAGGTATCTTAATCTATTCCTGACTAGGAAAAAATCATCTAACTTAAGATAATTTGTCTGAATCAAGCCATTAACACAGTTCTCTTCTTTTTGCTATATTGGAGCTTTTGACTTCTGGGAAAATGGCTGCAAAGCCTTTTTACCTAGACTTTTTTAGAGGGAAAATGTGAAGCTCTTTTTGTTTAGGAATGCTTTACATTTGGTAGTTGTTGATTTTGGGATGTATCTTTATTTGACAGACTTTTAGTTCTGTTTGTGTTTTATGATGTTAAAACTGTCTGTTAATATCTGTAGTCATGTATAGATTACAGTTCATAACTCACCTATTCTTTAAAGGTATAAATAAACTATGCTATAGGCATTCAAAATCTACCTTTAGAAGAGAAAGCAGTCTGAACAGAAAGTCATTATTCTCCTAAATGCTTGTATCTGCAGTATAGAAGCATGCACTACTTTTGCACTTGTAAGACTTTTAAAATAGGATATGAGTTTACCACATATGTATTCAAATCAACAGAGAGCATCAAACCACATGATGTTATCTAAGAAGGAAAGTTAGTCAGGTTCAGACAGAACATCATTCTATCTTCCACATTCATGCGTGTTCATTAATGGAGTGAACTTACTCTGAGAAATTGTGCATTGGAAGACAGTGCTTATTTAAAATTTGTTGTGAAGTAACCACATTTTGTGCCTCATTAACATTCTGATTAGATTTCTGATCCATATGTTGAACACGTTAGGTGCAAAAATTATCTGCTAGGCAGAAGTGCAGTTTTCCTTCAAGTGGCTCCTACCACTAACTTCATTTCCAGAATAAAAGCCAGGGCTCTGACTCTTGGTATTTTGAGATTCCTGGCCATACTTAACCATAAAACAGGCATATGCAGTTTGCTTTTTTCTTCATAGAGTTCCACTACTGTGAGGTGTCATGTCCTGAAGACTTTTTGATAGTCCTTTTTTTTCCTTAAGGTGTTGAGATGATGAAATATGTTTTTTTTTAAAAGGTTTATTAAAACTAAGGAACACTAGAATTACTTATTAAAACATTTGGAAAAGAAAGATGAACTCCTGTACTTGGTAAATAAATTAATAGGAGGACATACTTTACTTATTTGCATGAAACCACTTCCTTTCCTACAAAAATAAGGGATGATTAGTCATTGTAAAAAATGTTGCTTGCACTGAACAATGTAGCAGCCTTGTTCTGTGCTTTAAAGCTTCTGCTATAACAGTTTGTTTTGGTCAAAGCCTATATGTGTGCAGGAAACAGCAACATAATGTCACCAAAAAGTTGTGCTTTTTGATAAAGGCAAACACAGAAAGAAGTTGAAAATGTACACTTCAGAAACAAGAAAGTAGTTTTAAACCATTCATAAAGCTAAATTACACTATTTAGTTAAATATGATCAATCTGGTCTCTTGTAGACCTACTAGCAATTTTCTAGGCTAAAGTTAAAGTATTTGTGTGAAGACTAGAATAGAATTTCCAGAGACACATCTAGAAACCTGGAGTACTTTGTCCAGCTCTGATGTCCTCAGCACAAGAAAGACATGGACCTGTCAGAGTGGGTCCAGAGGAAGGCCACAAAAATTATCAGAGGGATAGAGCACCTCTTCTGTGAGGAAAGGCTGGAGAAGAGAAGGCTCCAGGGAAAGCCACCTTATTGTGGCTTTTTGATACTTAAACATGGATGTAAGAATGATGGGGACAAACTTTTTAGTAGGGCCTGTTGCAATGGGACAAGGTTTTTAAACTAAATGAGGGTAGATTCAGACTAGATATAAGGAATATTTTTTTTTTATAATAAGTGTAGTAAAACACTGGAACAGGTTGCCCAGAGAGGTGGTAGAAGCCCCATTGTTGGTGCTTTAAGAGCCGAAGCTGCAGGTGGCCGCAGCCTTGAGCAATTAATTCCTGACATTGAGTGAAAAATAAAACAAAGTAAAAAAACAAGCAAGAATGTGTATGAGACAAGATAAGGGATGGTTTATGTGCTGTAATTAGTAACCAGTCAGAAATAAAAGAATGGCTCGTGAACAGGTGGAATTATCCAATCATGTCAATTGTTTAGGCGCGTGTGTGATAAGGGGTAATGAATCTAAAGTGAAAGAGTGCCGCATGCTTGGGGCGTGCTGGAGGAAAAAAGGATATATAAGCAGTGCAAAGCTTCAATAAAGTGCTGATGCCTGGTACCTGAATACACCTCGGTGTTGGTCATTTCTTCATCCGCCACACCCCATCTCTGGAAACATTCAAGGTCAGGTTGGACAAGGCTCTGAGTAACCTGATCTAGTTGAAGATGTCCCTTCTTACTGCAGTGTGATTGGACTAGATGGCCTTTAAAGGTCCCTTCCGACTCAAATTATACTGTGATTCTATGAAATAATTAGGAACTATTTATGAAAATAAACATATACATATGTATTTTAAATACTAACAAGAGATACTATGACACCAGCTGTAATGGATAATTCTCTTTTGGAATTAAAGTGCTAGAGAGGTTACTTGAATTTCACTAGTATAAAGAATATTTTCTTTCTTTATATTCTTAATTCTGTTAAAATATGAGTGGGATTAAAATAAAAAAAAAAAATATTTAAAAATAAATACTTGATAGAAAAAAAATATTATTTACCCAAGGCATAAGTAGAAGAACAGGGAACGAACTGCTCCCTTTCATTTTCTAGCAACCATTAAACTGTTCCTGCTATCCAGAGAAATAGTGAGTGGAAGAGATAATTCTTGTAACTATTGGCATTGTAATCTGAAAATCATAGTTAGTTTTCAAAACAGCAATTTCCTCTGTGTCAGACTCAATGGCTACATGTTTAATGTAGCCATTTATAGACAGGTTTGTAAGGAAAATGCACCATCTTTTTGCTTGTCTGTAGCTTGATGATTTCATAAGGAACTGGTATAAAGTTTATTTTAAATAGTGTACTGATAGACACATTTATTTATTTTTTTAAGGAGGTAGAATACATTGCAACATTTTAGATATGCTTTTATTATTTTTTTTTTCTTCTAGGTTTATTCTTACAAGTCAACATCTCTCTTTAGAAAGACTTCATAAAGTGTAATGTAGTTTCAGGGAAAAATGGGTGAAGCTCCTACACATCTGTGAAAATTTGGAGAGTGAATGTAATTTCTCCATAGTAAAAGAAGACACTATGAAGTCAGCAAATGAACAGTTTATATATATATATATGTTTCATAGATCACCTCCCTTTGTCACATTAGGATTTGTCTGAAGAGTTTCTCATCCTCAAGAAGAAATATTTGACATTTCTGAGATAATGTCTTTCAAGGGCTTGATCTTGCCTAATGCTAAATATAATTAGCATGTATTCTGTTCCTGAAAATTTCAGCTGAAACAGTTTCAGGAGGGGAGAAGGCTACCAAAACGAAGGCTCAAGATACATAAGGTTGAATACTGATATTTTTGTTGTCCATAATAAATTGATACATCAATCAACTGAAATTTCTATGTGAACATGAATGCTTGGATAGCGGTATACAGCTGGTTTTACTAAAACAGTTAATATATTTTTGTATTATTTCCTTTTTCCAGATGCTCCAACATTTGTGTCAAATCAAACCATGTATTACTCTTGGGAAGGCAATCCCATCAATATAAGCTGTGAAGTGCTAGCAAATCCATCTGCCTCTGTTCAGTGGAAAAGAGGAAAATTAATTTTACCAGTAAAAAACACAACACATTTGAAGACCTATAGTACAGGAAGAAAGCTGATTCTAGAGGTAAGGCCTAAAATGGAAAGCCATGTGGTGACATCAATTAAATTTTTCCTCAATTTGGCACTATTGCAAGTACTACAGAGGGCACTTAAGGATCAGACTTACCATTTAATAAGTAAAGCTCTTTTGTAAAAAAAAAAAAGAAAAAAAAATATGATCTGATTTGTCTCCACATTTCTTATGAGCAGTTAGAAAGTAAACCTCATTTGCATGGCTTGTGGCTCAGTTTCCATCTGCAGTGAACAAAAATGTAACTTGCTTTGTTTGCAAGTAAATAAATACATTAATAAATATAAAACTAACCCATCAGGTTAATACTAAAAAATAAAGTGACTACCTGGTAGGTGCTTGGTATATACAAAAAGATCTGTGTAGCTTCAGTCAAGAACAAATTCAGTCAAGAACAATTTCAATTGGTTCTGATAACAACTGTTTCCTCATGGAGTCATTGGAAAAATAAGAACTAAGCATACTTCTGTTGTCTAAAAGGTACATGTAAGAACAAAACCCGAGAAAGGCAGAAGACAAAGAATGGACCTTAATTATCCATTTACTTTATTAACTTGACTAAACAGTGAATAACTCAGCAATAGTGTGTAGCAAATCATTGCCTTTAATTAATCATTTCACAGCAAATTGAAACCAGTGTCTCCAGCCCTGGTCTCACTTGTTACAAGGGCAACATACTGTCCTCCTCCAAAGGTGTGGAAGAAGTTAATTTTCTCCATTTCTATTTAGTATCAGGCTTACGTCTGAGCAGAAGCTTCTCAGTTGCCATTAAAAAAAATGTTGAGAAGCTATAGGGCTAATCAGAGTGGGAGTCCTGCTTCCAATCCCAAGCAAGAGGTGTACAGTGCACTGAAAAAAGCCTGGTTTTTTTTCTTAAAGTCCAAACAAATAACCTCGTTTCTTGTAGTAGAGGAGATGTATTTAAAGAGACATCATCTTACTCTTGTTTGAAGGTAATCTTTAGGGCTTTTTTAATTTTAACTAAAGCTTAACAACTCAAAATATGCTTTACAGTCTGTGGTTCTCTAAGTGCTCTTCCATTCTACTGTCACCTGAACAGCTGGTGAGGCAAGCTGGATTCCAATGAGGTATTAGCTCCCTGTAGTATTTATTATTTGTTCCGTCTTAAATCCTTATTCACCTGAATTTAGAGTTGACCATATCCTTTACATCTTCTTTCTCCCCTAAATGTCTGGTGTATTGTGAATCCTGCGAACAATAAGTAAAATATTATTCTTGCATCATCTGTAGGAATCAGCAGTTTTCAGAGATTTCATTGCTTATATAAGTCAATATAACTGTTTGTGCAAATAGCATCTGTAAAAAAAAAATGAAGTTTATTAGGTATTCTTGTTGTTTAAAAGTGAAATTGTAAAGATGAATAATGTCAACATTTTTCATTATTGAATTTCCTTATTTGAATTTGAGGAGGGGGAGTTTAAAACAAAAAAGAGTGTATTTAGGTCTGTATTTGGAGAATATACTCGATAGATTGAAGGAAGAACACATCTGCATATTGGTTGAGGAGAACATATTCAAATTTCAATTTTTTTTAAAGAATTTTGATATTTGATTAGAAAATAATATTTATAAACTGTATTCATTTTAAAGATTGCTCCCACATCTGACAGTGATTTTGGACGGTATAATTGTACAGCCACAAACAGAATAGGAGCACGGTATCAGGAGTATACACTTGGTCAAGCTGGTAAGTTAAAACGAGTTGCTTCCTTTTCTTTAAATATTTTTTCTATTTTAATCAAAATTAAGTTCAGACACACTTTTCTCTGTTTATTTTATTCCAATGGAATGTTTGTAGTTAATTTTAATTCTCTAAAAATTGAGTTGCAATATAAAGTAAGATAAACCAGTTCCCTCAAAGTATGAATCTTCTTTGGATTTAATTTTAAGGCCTTCTGAAATATGAAAAAATGAAATTAGTCTAACTTTTTTTTCCTTTCCCTTTACTACATCCTACATTTATAACAGTGTATTTTCATTACTTCAGAGGAGAGATCTATGGTTTGCAGGCAGTAAAGTAAGAAAGAATTAGAAAAGTATTTTTTCTTTTTTCTCCCTAGTATTTTTTTGATAAACCAAGGATGACAGAAGACTGAAATACTTCAGCAAAAAAATTATATCTTCATTTGCACTTTTAGTTATTTAAAAGCAGAATTTTACATCACACCTTGTGATGCATTGTTATGGACCATTTTAATCATGTAACTTTCAGGTCATACCATACTGTCAGACTGGCTGATACATATTGAGGAGAACAGGTAGAAATAGGGTCTTGTATCTTTTTTTTTTTTTTTTTTTTTTTTACTTTTGCCTTTGTATATGTTTTATGATCTGGAATGTTTCAGCTGTATCTTGTTTTGGTTTTGGTTTTGATTTTTTTTTTTAATAAGAAAATAAACTCTTTGGAGCCATACTGAGTGGACTTTCGGAGGTGCGTTGCTAAAACGTGCGCATCCAGTCATAGGGAAGCTCTCTTACATGGTCTGATGTTTTAATTTTTATAGTGTTGCTCAACAGGGTAATTGTTTTCTATTTGTGTCTCACAGGTGTTATAAAAACAGTTGTTTATTAAGAAATTTCTTAGAAGTTGTACACACCATTGCAAGTTTGTCCCATTACCTCTAAAGGGTGGATTACTAGCACACACTTTTACCATTAATACTATACTATTTGTTTGTCTTTGAACAGTGAGTAAAAGAACTGAGCTTCCTAAAAGAGGAAAATGTGGAGTTTCATTAAGAGAACAGCAGATTTCTATGTGTCACAATTTTACATCATCCAAAAGATCCATTCCCCTTAATTTTGCAGCTTTTTTGAGGTATTAGTTGTGTTGCAAATCTGATCTTCCTTTGATAGCTACATGCAACTAATGAGGAATGTTACCTCTTCCTTCTGCGTATTATTGTCCTTAGTCCCAGATAAGTCCTAATTTCATAAACTACATTATTTACTTTCCACTTGAAAAAACTCTCCTCAATATAAGGACTCTTACAATCTAATTCTTACCTTTTTTTTTGTGTGTGTGTGTGTGTGTGTGTGTGTGTGTGTTAAGAAATTCCAGAAGAGAACAGTTTGTAGGATCTTCAGTCATGTTCATGATCATTTACTTTGCTGATCCCATTTACTTTAATGGAATTACTTGAACAATTGAGTTTCTGTAATAAGGCTAAAATTATGACTGTAGCAGCTCATCAGTACCGCACATGGCATTAAATATGAAAAATCAATGCTCTCTGTGATGTTCAAAACTGAGGTAGTAACAGGCTCTAAACTTCTAGGAAAAACACAATTTCTATACCAACTATTCTGTCTTTAATTAAGAAATCTCAAGACTTGTAGGAAGTTAGCATTGATTTGGATAAGTAAACTATATCTGTTATGTGTATGTTACTTTTGCCATTTAATTTAGGAAGAAGATTTAGCCCTCTAAAACTCTCAGGACTTGATTTTCTAAATATTCATGACTGGCATAGGATTTGCAAACTTACATTAAGTTCATTAAACAAAAGGACTACATGTAACGCTTTTATTGTAGTCAGTTTCATCTATTTCTCTTCAGTAGCATGCTTTATGGAATCACAGAATGTTGTGAGTTGGAAGGGACCCACAAGGATCATCAAGTCCAACTCTTGTCCCTGCATAGGACAGTTGCAAGATTCAGACCATGTGTCTAAGGGCATTGTCCAAATGCTTCTGGAATATTGTCAGGCTCGGTGCCATGACCACCTCCCTGGGGAGCTTGTTCCAGTTCTCCACCACCTTCTGAGTGAAGACCCTTTTCCTAATGTCCAACCTAAACTTGCTCTGGTACATCTTCCTGCCATTTCCCTTGGTCCTATCATTGGTCACCAGAGATAAGAGATCAGTGCCTGCCTGTCCTCTTCCCCTTGTGAGGAAATTATAGATCATGATGAGATCTCCTCTCGGTCTCCTTCAGGCTGAACAAACCAAGCAACTTCAGCTTCTCCTCATATGTTTTCCCCTCTAAGTCCTTCACCAATTTAGTGGCCCTGCTCTGGACACTCTCTTGCAGCTTTATATCCTTTTTATACTGTGGTGCCCAAAACTGCACACAGTACTCAAGTTGAGGCTTCCCCAGTGTAGAGTAGAGCAGGATGATCCCCTCCCTCAACCGGCTCTCAATGCAGTGGGAAATGCATGCATCTCTTAATTTGATAGAAGCACTTGGTTCTTCCTGTCCTGCTGGGCTTGGAGCTACATTTGTCTTCCGTAGATCACGCCTAAGGCTTGTTACATGTGAGGCTTCACTGGAAGGGAAAAGCAGTACAAGTACAATGTGAAAACAGAAAAATTTCTTGATTAAAAACATAAGACTTACCACTAGAAGTCTTTCTTAAAACCATAAACATAAATAACAGGAAAGGGAAGGAAAAAACTCACTTGCATCCCTCTGTTATCTCACCTCTGAGGACAGAAAAAGATAAGAAAGTAGAATAAATATGCCAATGAAAACAGAGACACATTATTGCTGTGCACTGTTTTTTCATAAAGATGTACATACATATGAGAGCATCTCAGCAGATGCAGTTTTTTCTCTTAGATTTGAAAAACAATATCCTATCACAATGCATGAAACTGCATGATGATTTTTTTAGCTATGTATTTCTCTCCTGCTTTTATAAATAAATAATTAATTATAATACGAAGCAATTGTTATTATTAATTTAAAAAGAACATGATATTTTGATTGTGCATTGCATTTCAGCAAATTCTAACATGAGAGTCCCTGGATATGTGAGTGAGAGCAAGTAACTCCATATAAACTATAATCCTGTTTCGATTTTTTAACAACTATATCAGAGATGTTGCTGATGCCAGGTTTTCAAACAGCTTACTATTATCTATTTTTGCAACAGTTTGCTTAGCTTTTTTCAGTCAATTCTTCAGAAAACTTCATGAACACGGGGATATAAACATGAAAAGGTAAATCAGGGTATATTTAGTGAATATATAATGAATAAAGAATGATGAGAAATTATGTAAAGCGTGAGCTATATAATTCTATATAATGATATGAAATGCAGAAAATAGAACAAACTCAAATTTTGTAGTAATAATAATGAACGGGAATCCTTAACATAAGCCATTTGTAGTGTAGTATTTATGTGGGGCTGGAAACACTGAGTTTGGGGGTGTCCAGGCTCCATTATGCTAGGCATTACTTACAGTGCATTATTATTAATATTAAAAATATAAATATTAATATGTCACAGTATTAATAATATTTTATACATTAACATTTTTAATGCATAATATTCAATATCCTGAAAGATTGACATCTTTAGCATTTGCATCTAAAGAGACTTTTTTTGGGAAAAAAACCAGCAAATAATAAATTTAATTCACTGTTAGACGTTTTGCACTTTAACTAGAATCAGCTGGAAGTAAAAAACAACCAGGGAGATAGAGGATAAACCGTCATTGTAGTTACAGGTATAAAATGTCAAATGCAACTTTCTTCCTAGTTTTAGTACCTCTGATGCTTTACTTTGCTAGCTTAGGAAACCCTAATGATTGATATTTTCCATATTAAAGCCTATAAAAATTTTTCATGCATTTCAATACAGCCTGAATTTCCTTCTGGCTTTGATTGTAAATACTAATGTTGGGGTGTAACAAACTTTCACAACGTCAGGGGGAAAAAAAAGTGGTATTTCTAGCTGGAAGACAGTATTAAGGAAAGTGTGCCGCTGGGGTAAATTTTACAAATAATGATCATTTTACTCAATAGGTTTCTCTTAAAATTCTGCAAGAATGACTGTTGCTTCATGTTTTATTCCATTTTTCTGCTTTGCTGGCTTTCAGCAGAATCAAACAACCTTTTTTTTTTTTATTTACTGGTAGTTAAAAAGTGATTATACTGTCAGAATGCCGTTGTCTTTATTTCTGTTGCTCTCCTTAAGAAATTAGACTTATTGATGATAGAAAAGGATTTCTTTCAGAATTTAGATGCAATTTGCAACCATATCATTTTGTACGACAGGAAGACTATACCTGTTCACTCAAATTATACAAAGCTACCGAATCAGCCTGAATTCTGAGCACTTTCATTTAAACCTTTCAAAACAGTTGAAAAACTGCAGCCTATTTAAAGTTTCACACTGAAAGGTGCTGGCCGTTACTGGTAAATGCTGAGAAACTTCAGTGCTTTTTGGAAGCTTAATCAGAAGTGCTCACCAACTGGCTTGTGGTGGTAAACTCTTAAAAATACCATGTGGTTGACATCCTCCTTTTTCATTAGTTGAGCATTTAAATTGCTGTGTAAGTAACAAGTAGAATGCAAAAACAACCAATTTTTTTCATTTCTTGCCACTGTAAATTACTTCATGTCACAACCACTTTATTTTAGAAGTCTGCTTATACTCTGTTTTTTCTCTGTGGCAGGCTTAGGCTTTGACAAGCCAGTTGAGCTTGGCATGTTGTCCCAAGGCTTTCAGAGCCTGAGGTGAGCACAGATATTCCTAGATTTGCCCAGATGTAGTTTAGTCATAGGTTATGTGAAATATCAGTGTGCAGGGAGGTGGTATTAGTTAGCAAAGCATTTTTCCTTTTCGTTGAGGTCTCAGTATCATTATTTTAAATGTTTGTGTATAGATAAATAGAAAATCGTTTGGCCATCAGTAGTCTAGGACTATGTTGGAATAGATAATTTATTATCTTAAAATGGTAAATGTCAAAGTTGTGACACAGAGAGCTAAACTGGATTTTTCAAGTTGTTTTTTTTTTTTTTTCTTTAAATATTAATGTGTATTTTACACCTAATAGTATCCAGCTGGACTAAGAGCCCCTAAAAATTAAGTCACGATTCTGCCTCTAAGGCTCTCATGGCCTTATTCATCCTAGACCTCCCTTTCCCCTACTTTCTTCTGTTCTGGGATGGCAAAGGTGTTAAAAGTTGATAAATAGTCTGATTCACCTTTTTGCCTCAGACTTTCTTTCAGTCTTTGCACTTAGAAGGATACTTTCATTTTTTATGAGATTCTGATTTCACCACATCATACCTGGAACTGCAGCTCAGCACAGAGACCTACAGTGACTAAGTGTTAACAGGATCAACTGCTGATAGAAACCATACTAATAGGCAGTGAACATATTTTGCAAATTAGCTACATCATACAACTCAGATCATGAATTTCAAACTTATCTTGCCAAATTATCCCTATTATGTGTTTTGCACAGTCTACTATAGAACATCAAGGATTTTGCAGCATTTAAAGGTGGTGACATATAGGAATACTTAAAGAAATGAGAGGTGCTATATGTTTCCTTTCTGCAACAGTATTCCAGGGAATTAAAAAGAAAAAATAAAATACATTCTATGATGTCATTAGATATTGAAAATTCTCATGCCACATTATTTAATTAAATGTATATTAAGCATCCTATATACACAAAAAGTCGGTGAAGATAGGGAATAATGACATCAAAAGCAAATGAAGACCTGGGAAAAACAGTGACTGAACTTCACAGAAATTACATCCTGTAACGTGTTTTATGGAATCAAGTAATGATCAAAATATTATAAGGTTGATCCAAAAAAGACAAGGACTAGAAGATCAAATTTAACAGTTTACTATTCTGTATTTTTTGTGCTGGCACACATTTTTGGTTCTGTTAATGGATGTTGTTCCTTTTTTCTTCAAATATTTGTATTTTCATACAGGCAAATTAAAATCAAATAAGTAGGACTTGATATTTCCTGGACAATAATGTAATAAAAAAGATAATCCTGTTCTCTTACAAGAGAGTGCTATGGGATCTTATTGATTTTATTTATTTATTTATTTATAGGTTTCTTAGGTTGCTTTCTCTGTATAACTTTTCCCTTGCTGCTGCCAAAATTCCATTTACTTCCACAAAATATGGGCAGATCTAAAATCTACTTCTCTGTTCTAAAACTTGCCATTCACATGTTTAACAGCATCAGCTAAAATATTTTTACTAAAAAGAAAAACAGCAACATATTTTCAATAAGCATATATGTGAAACTATCAACATGGCAACATTATTTTGCTTTCTCTGCATGTATCATATTTTCATTTATTATTTATGTATTTATTTACTAGCTGTGGTCCTGTTTCCTAATTAATTCCTTATATTTCCAGAACTCCCTGTGATTTGGCAAAAGAAATCTATTCCAGATTTCCCCAAGCAAGGACATCAAAGCAAGACTAAGCCTAACCTGTGGATTTAATATTGAATTTTTTCTCCATGCTAAGGATGTACAAGCATGAACTATTTCATGGAGGTCTTTGATTCCAAACGTCTACTCCCCACCTCTTTCTCTGCAGTGGTCCTGGTACTACTTACGTGCAGCATTTAGACATAGTTACTTTCAAGCAATTTAAAAGCCAGCTATACATAGGCAGGAAAAGCTGCAGAACTGCACTAGGAACATACTGACAGGAGACAGATAAGAGCTAACTAGAAGATATATCTCTGACCTCACTACCAACTCTCACCCCATCAGTTCCTGTTCTCCATTTACACTGGGACTGCTAAACTCTCAGAAAGAAAATTATTTTCTTCCATAAAACTATCCAAAAATAGCTTGAAAAGAAAACGCCCAGTGATAAATGATGGTCATGTTATTGAACAAGCTGGGTAATAATAGTAATAGATTTGAAAAAGTGTTTACATATGAGTAGAGATAAATATGTACTCATAATTCTGTGTGTACTTCTCTGACAGCTGCAATAATGATTTTGGAACCAAACCAATACTACTTAATTTAGGCTAAGATATCACAAAGTTCTTTTGTGCTATCCAGCTTTATGTACTGAGTACAAAATACATCAAGTGCAATTTTATGCTTATTATTTGGGTATTTCTTAAGTTTTATTTTTAAGGAGTTCTTTAACATCATACATGAATACAGTCACATACTTAACAGAGGAACAGACACTGTGGAAAGAAGATTAAGTTGACTAAATATCTGACACTTTTTTTTTTTTTAATGACTTCATTTAAAGGCTAAAATTATCCCTTGTTTTGACAGCAGTATAATGACAGCAAAGATAGCAGTGAACTTCTAAGAAAGTATACTAGAATTAGTGCTGTGATCTTTAGATCACAGAAAAGAAATCCCACACTTTTTCTACTATATAGTCCTTCAACTTATATCCTTAACAGCATATGAAAAAGTAATCACTGCTCATAGCTAAACTTCTCTGAGATTCATTTGGTTAGCTGGTTTTAGAAGGAAAAAGAACAAGAAGCATCAACAGTTCTATCCTTCCAGACACAGACTTCAGAGTGTAAAACTTTGCAAATTATTCTGCACTCCTGCTAAACATTGAGCCAAAAGCCTTGCAATTCTAACATGAAAATCATGGCAATGTTCCAAATAATATCAGCTGACAGAGGACAGCTGAAATGCTGGAACGTTGTGCTAGATCTGGACCAGAGAACTGTTTACCTTGTGTGATCAAATCCATACTTGTTAGAGAGCTACAGAATTAGATTCAGTTCCTTATGCTGCTAATGATCTTCTTGGGGAAAAAGTTACAGATTTGCCTAGTCTGAAAGAAGTAGTAGGTATTTTATTCTGTCCTAATGGAATTGCTAGTATTTGTTTCTGATTTAGACTAGGAATGTATCACCTGTTTTATTTTCTTCAGGTGATTCATGTTTTTCTCAAGAACTGATATAGTTCAACTCTGAAAACTGCATAAAAGTTACCTACAGGTGTGGATTGCTTGGACTGTGGGATGCATATTTAAAATAGTATTGTGGATGTATTTCAACTTAAATTAGTTTTAAACATACTGCATTGTGCTAGTTATGCTAAATATTTTACTGGGTTTTCACAGGAACTTCATTTTATGCTTATTACCAAAGTCAATCCTATCTTTATTTGGCAGAAATTATACTTGAATCTGCAGTAGAGAACATAAGGTTCTTCCTGAAGGATGTATTCTTCCCTATACTGTGTTTATTATAGCTAATCATATGCAGACATAAACACAGAGAGTAAAGAGATCTCCTTAACGTTTTGAAAGTCAGCAACAAAGTGGTTATGTAAATAATTCATTTTTGTTTCTTACCGTTGACCGAATAATTGTTTTGATACAAACTAAATTAACAGTGAATTGCCTTATAAAAGGAGCATATAAAAATGAACATAAAAATTGCTTGAGTTAAATTAAATACTGGGTTAAATTAAATATTCATTCTACCTTTTTTTTGTTCCATTCTGAACTCTTTTAACAATAAAAAAGGAATAAAAGTGTTTGGAAATTATTTGTAATATTGTAATATTATAGGTATCCATAGCAGCTTTTAGCTTGCAATTAAATCCAAAGAGCATTCATTTTCAGTACTGCAGAGCTATATGGATCTTCGCAAGTGAATAGTATCCACATCATTCATACAGTACCATGCTGCTTTACTTTGGCTATCCTGGATTGCTTTGCTGTCATCCTTATGTTGTATTTTTCCCACCCTTCTCAGAACAGTCATTTGAGCTAGGGAGAGAAAGAATCTGTACACGGAATGGTGCTTAAGGTGCTGTCACTATTGGGTGGGGAGCAAAATATTGCTTGCAGCTTTAATGAGAATCTGGAGGAAAGGGATCACAAGATGGTTCCAATCCTCATCCTCCTCTGATTTTAGGATTAATGCTTACTTAGCAAGCAACTCCTATAACAGATTCTTCTTCTGTGTGAAAAAAAAGTCTGTATGGTTTTGAAAACATATTTTCTTTTTCCTGAAAAAACACAACTTTTTGATCAACTTAGTAAAAGATTCAAAACTCAACTCTTTGTTCTCCTGGATGCATAGCATACTGGTTACATTTGGTCACATTCTGTCTGACCATGAATCTTGAATTCCTTTCTGCAGAGTAATACAGCTTCACTAAGAAGGGTGAAAATTTCCTGCAACATCCCATACCCTGATGAAATGAATGCTTCCTGGAATAAGAAAGGATTTGAGGGTTTGAATCCCTCAAACTGAGATTTGCATTCTACACAAATCTTTAATGTCATGGATTTATATAGTTGTGGATGTGAATAGAAGATATTAAAATTTTTCATCCATGTAAATAAATCTATGCTGGTTTTAACCCAATGAGCACCAAGCATTGGAGTTATCAGGAGGTCTATATTCAGAAATACTAGCTGTAAGAATTCACAAAGGTATGATATTAGCATTAAGACACTCAACTCTGACAACGGTTAAGAGAAAGTTTTTGGAAAAATTTGAGTGCCTTATTATTAAAAGATTATACAAATCAGCCCCTTTAGAGCAGCTTTAGCAGGTGTCCTTTTCCTGAGAATTCGTGGCTGAATATGTCCTTAAATCCATTCTTTAATATTTTATAGAAATTTTTGGCTTGTTTTCATTCAAGTAGCAATACAAGGTAAAGCTCAGATTTATTCTCTTTTTATTTAACTGTCTGACAGCCCTTGAATAAAGACTACATTTTATGTAAATAGTTCAGTACCTACTAACCAAATGATAGGCTTTGGCTCAAATTCTTGCGTGTCCTTTTAAAAATATCTTCCATTCTATTGAGACAAAAGCAATGTAAAATCTGTAGGAAGAGATGCAAATAATTGACAGATGTATCAGAAAATAAATTTTAAATGATGTTTCAAATCCCCTGTGTTCTTTCCACAGAAATGAAATTCTTCCTAGTATTTTCAATGCAATTTTTTGTAATTATAACACTTTAAAATGTAGAATGTAGGACAATTAGAAAATTAGTCTTTTGTCTTCTATGTGGTTGTTTGGTCAGGCATTGTAAAAGTAACCTAATATTTCTGTTTTTAAAGATGTCCTGACCCCAAGGTTAATTTTTTGCTTTTGTTTCATATCTAGTGTCCCAACACCTACAGACACTCTATTTTTGTGGTTCTTTTTCACTTTGAAAGATATGTACTTGCTTTTGATTTCAGAGAAAATGTTTCTTTCAACCTATTTTGCAAATTCTTTAAGCTGAAAAGATAATAGAAACCTTCCGTTAATATTCCTTTCTAGTAGCTTAGAATCCAGTCTTTCAAAAAAAGAAAAAGTTTCATGTTTTCAGCTGTATTTCAGTTTCATAAAACCAGCCAAATTATTTCTACAGTTTTTTGTCATAATCTCATTTAGAAGAATTGAGACTCTGAATAATCTATGTAGCCCTAGCTATTCCTCTTGTTAAATTTGATTTCAAGTTTGTTATTCACTTTTACATAGCTACATAGTAAACAAACTAATGTCTTACATTTGCCTATGACAAAATTATCTATTAAAGAGATAATATTATAAAAGAAAGATGGAACTGGAAAATGTTTTTCATAACTTCAGCATACAAGAATATAAATGTGGTTTTCTTACATCTCTGTATTAGAAAGCTTACATTGTTTATTCTAATGCAAACATTATTACATCATATTCAATGTTTATTTTTTCACCCTTCAAGATGCTAATAAGACTTTTTGGGGTAAATTATCAAATGTTTAGGTCTATATAGTTGCTCCTGATATTAAATTGATGTTTGTACTTTTTTAGATGTGCCATCAAGTCCTTATGGAGTACGAGTTTTAGAGTTGTCACAAACCACTGCCAAAGTTTTGTTCAATAAGCCAGATTCCCATGGAGGTGTGCCCATTCATCATTACCAAGTGAATGTAAAAGAGGTAGCCTCAGAAACCTGGAAAGTAGTTCACTCCCATGGAGTTCAAAGTAAGTACACAAAAAATAAATGGAAGTATTTTAACTGAAAAGAATATCAAGGGAAAAGAATGCAAGTATATGTTAACTGTTTCTTTGTTTCTCCATTAGTCTTAGTCCAGTACCTATATCTTCAGTTAATATTAATGCAAACCTCTTTACACCTATTAGAAATCTTACTGTAATCTTATAAAAGTCAACTGTTGCTTTTTAGTATTAAAAAAGTTCAGTGAACAAGTTTACAATTATTTTGCATTATTCACTTCCCAGTAAAGAAGGATATTTTTGAAGCTTTAAATTTCAAAGAGAGTAGAAATCACAGAGGAGTTATTTTGAGTATGTGTATTACATATGCAGTTAACTCAAAAATTTTAAGTAAACTATTATGTGATATTTAATCCTGGTCAGTAATTACTGATTTTGAGCTACTTAATAACCTTTCTACTTATTTGTTAATATTCATATCTGTTCAAAGGCATATCTGTATAAAGTACTGTTCAACAGACATTAAATGCCTTCTTTGCACTTCTCTGAAGGCAGAAAAGAGTATAACCCTCCCCAAACAGACAAGTTCTTTAAGTACATGCTGAGGTGGGGTGTTTATACAGAGTCTGTAATCAGATATGTAATCACTTGCATCTGTATTTACACTTGGTGTTTTTAACAGGTAGTGCAAGTTAAAGCATCTCCAACAGTCTTCTGATTTATACAGCAGGAGATGAATGGTTTTGCAGATATCAGCGCAGTGATGGGAGAAAAAAATGTAGCAAATTATCTAATGTTCGTTATCTCTTTCCCTTTCACATCCGTGATCCACACACAAAAATTCTGCACTAAGCAGAGCTTGTTCCGAATTACAGAATTATTTCAAAGAAACATTACATTAAGCATGTTATTAACATATATTTAAAGAAACATGACTTTTAATCTTTTGTTTTTCTTAACCAAACACAGTAACTCTGTGTATAAATGTAATACTATAAATCACAATAGCATTCATTTTCATCCCGTATAGTTTGTATTCCTTTCAGTAATAGAATATCTAAAGATGACAATGTGTTTCCTCTAGTTGCAGGGCATATACAGTAATGGACATTAGTGTACCTCTTCCCTTCTTTTCATATTATATTCAGACCAAGCTAGAGACGTTTTTTCTCATAGCTGCTTCCTTCAATGAAGTGGCAATAAATTTGTCTGATGAGAACTACTATGCACCAAATACTAAAACCTGAAATGTCCAGTCTGTATAGTAGGGTGCAATGTACTCAAATGAGAACAAAGCCAATGACTACAGTCATGACAAAGATGCTTATTTTAAATGTAAAGCCATAACAAAAAAAGGTCCTCAGTGTTAACTTTGTAGAACAGTGTGTTTACCTTGCTCCCATAAAGATTTCTTTCCTATTATTTCTGTTAATGTGACATTTAAGAAAAGATTAATTTATTCCATTAAGAAAGATGTATAACTTGACAGACCCTTGTTGTTATGAAAGTTGACTGGAGCTGCCTTCTTCAAAAGTTCACACTTTAATTTTGAAACTTTTTTTCAGAATTACATTTTTTAAGTTGCTCTATACAGTTCATTTTGGAGATTTCTGTATAGCATTAATTCATCTTATTTTAATTATTTTAGTACAATATCTATTTGAATTGTATGGCAATTTATTCTAAAAACAGAGTAGAGTGGCAGGTACAAATACCTACAGTCCTTATGAAGACAATACCACTGTAAAGTAGATTATGAGTATTTAGGATCTCTGCTACCATCCCTACTAAAATTGAATATACAGCTTATTTGAGAAAAAGACTGTGTTAGTTCCTACATGCTGTCACACTATTTCCCATCGACTTCCTTTTGTGTAATTTACCTTATTTTTTTGAGTTTATTCTCCTTTCTCACTTGGAAGTTTTCAGGGGGTTTACCTTCTTTCAAGTATATATTTTCCTCTTCATTTCATTGTCCCCCACATGTAACACTGAGAGGTTTTGCTGAGAAGGAAAAATAGGTCTCGCTGGTTTTGGACATCTTAGAGGTACCTTTTAATAGCATGTATTATCAAAGACTACTCCAAGTGATGACAAAAACTAGTGAATATGAAAACAACCTGAAAAGTCATCTTGGGCTACAAATAGACTTAGTATATACATGAATATTAGGAAGGTAAACTTTACTGAGAGCACAGTGGACAATATTAAAAATTAATGCTTTATCCATAATTAATTCATGCTGTTTTCTGAAATCTCTATTTCTATAACCCTGAATTGAAATATTGAGATTGTATATACAATATTTATCTAAATTTATCTCTGAACTACTTTAGAAATCAAAAACTACTTCAGAATTTCAAATATTTGCTAAGCAGGAAGCATCTTGTTTTTGTAAATCTTGTTGGTACTACACTATGTAATTTGATATGGAAAACAAAAGGGACCTGGTTGCATTATTGTAAGTTCTCACAGATACTCTATAATGAGTTAAAAACTTGCTCTATTTGTGCAGTACTATAGGGCCAAACCAGATCAACAAGATGTATTACCCAAACACAGACTAAACAGCTCAGAGGAGAAAAAGTCTTTGCAGATGTTAAAAAAAAAAAAAAAAAAAAAAAAGTGTCCTTTTTAAATGAAAATACTGCTAAATATAACTGGAATCTTTCTGAAAAATTCAGCCTTTGCTTATTTCTTGAGCATTCACACGGTTTCAGCAAGTTTTCTAAAACATCTGTTTAAACTTTTCTCCATTTATGTTTTAGCCTAGTTACAGTGTCATAGTAGGATAACATTGAAATGTTCTAAATCCATGTTTTCAGTTCCTGAAATAATTTTTAAAGAAGCTTTTCTTAGCATGGAGACTTTTCTTTCTTTTATACTTTTTGAGACATTTAGGTTACTTTTAAGTCTTTTGAATGAGAAAAAAATTACTTGTTTTTGAGACAATTTCTCATTGTGGTTAGGTAACTAAGGACTGCTTTCCTACCATGCCTCAACATCTTCTCACTTGAGTGAGGAGGATGTTTAGGCTACACACAGTCAGTTTTTTTTCTAGCTGGGTCATTGAATTTCCATACTTGGTCAATATTCCTTAATGGAAATAAAATAACTTTTTTCATCTGTTCACATTTTAGGGACATGTTTATGGCTAAGATTCAGATACAAATACTGTTTACACAAGGACTGTTAACTGCTTGAACATCACAAGTAATGATGCATACATAATTTGTAAGTCATGATTTTTTTCCCAGCCAGTGATAAACTACGATGAAATTTTACAGGATGTCTTTTTATCAAACTGATTTAACTCAAGAGTGATAAAACAGCACTGCATCCCCTTCTTGACACAATGTAGGTAATATGTAAATTCCAAGACCATCTTTTAAGGGAAAAGGGAGAAAAATCTACATGCAGGAGGAAGTTGTGCCTGGAAGACTGTTATCCTTCCAGTACAGAGACTGTCAAGGCTAAAAGTCCAGCATACAGCTGAATAAACATATACTGCTATAGGTGAGCAATTGGCTGATGGATTGTGCTGAAAGGGTTCTAGTCAATGGAGTTACATTGGGCTGGTGACCGGTCACTGGTGGTGTCCACGGGGATCTGTCCCAGGGCTGGTGCTCTTTAATGTCGTCATCAATGACTTGGATATGGGGCTTGAAGGACTGCTAACAAAATTTGCCTATGACACCAAATTGGAAGGAGCTGTGGACACTCTTAAGGGCAGAGAGGCCCTGCAGAGAGATCTAGATAAATTAAAGAGCTGGGCAACCACCAACTGTATGAATTTTAACAAGGGCAAGTACCGGATTTTGCACCTGTGACACAGCAACACTGGACACAGACACAGCAACACTGGACACAGACACAGCCTGGGGAATGAGAGCCTGGACAGCAGCCCTGCAGAGAGAGAGACCTGGAGGTTCTGGTCGGTTGCAAGTTGAACATGAGCCAACGGTGGGCCCTGGCTGCCAAGAGGGCCAGCCATGTCCTGGGGTGCATCAAACACTGCATTGTGAGCCAGTCGAAGAAGGGGATCATCCCGCTCTGCTCTGCACTG
>NW_010293487.1:0-253 GCF_000700745.2 Antrostomus carolinensis
GGGATGGGGAGGGGTTTGTCCATCCTGCCTAGTTATAAATATTCTTCAAGGATGGAGGACTTTAGTACATTGCTTCTTGGACACAGAGATAAGTAAAACACAGATCCGTCAACATGCAAAGTTTTTGATGGGAGGTGGTGATTGCCCTTAAATCTCAGCAGTGATGAAGCTTGGCACTCACAGTTTGGGATAACAGAGAAATAAATTATTCAAGCAACTTTAGCCAAACTTTTTTTTTTTTTTTTTTTTTTTT
>NW_010293487.1:272-35272 GCF_000700745.2 Antrostomus carolinensis
TGCAAATTCCAGTGATAGAAAAACATGCTAATATTTACTAATCAGCTTGATTACATTTGACACAGTAGGTTTATACAATAACTTCTTTAAGTGACTTTCAGTTTAAAAGGAAGGAAATCCTTAAACAGGTCAGCAGCAGCTTGTCTTTACCTCTTCAACAAATTCTGTGGGAAACTGCTAGAAGATTGATGATGATGATGAATATTTATTCATTTGTATTAACTTAGTTCCCTTTAAGCACATGTTCCTCTTTTTGCTATGAGTTGCATGTTAGAAAAAAACATTTGCACTCCCAAGTGTTTACAGTCCATGCAATATTGCCTTAGAAAATTGCCAGTCTCAGTAAATGCTGTCAGATATAATGTTTGCTACAAGTTCTAGCTGCTTCAAACTTTTTGCCTTAAAAATAAGGAAATAATAAAATATTTTTTCTTATTAAAAAAAAAAAAAATACCCTCCTGGTATGTTAGTGCTAATATTGTGTCTTCTTTCTTAGCTTCCGTCTCAAACTACATTTATAACCACATGGCTGTAATGGAGTCTCAGACAAATACACAATACAACCAAAGGAAAAGCTTGTCTAAGCACATCCTGGCAAACCCTCTGCAAAAGTGGCATCATGCTTTTAATACCAAGCAGAGAGGAACTTTGGATGAGTTGTGTGTATGCGCATACTTAATAGTCTACAATTTATTAGGAGACATTTAACATGCTATGTCTTTCACTTACTTATTTATGTTGATATTTGACAGTGTTGCTCTTCTACATACACACACACACAAAAAAAAAAATCAAAGAGATTTAACTTTTAGAGGACAGGTATTAACTTTAGGAGTTTTTCCATATTGTTCTTATTACCACTGTACAAGTGACATTCAACATCATTTTAAGTTTATAAGTATTGTGTCACTGTGATATTAAGGGGCCCATTCAGAATTATTAAGTAAAATACCAGTGTTGTAAGAAAAAAGAAATTATTTTTATCAAGTCTGTATTTATATTCAGAATATGGGGAAACTGGTACTTGTTTTGTGATGTCGCCATTCTTGCTATTCCTGTTTTTTCTTGATCATGAATCATACTTATGTCAAGCCACAGATACTTCAGAAAGACACCAAAAGTAAAGGAACATTGTGGATCTATTACTGCAAACAAAACAAATTTGATAGGAAAGAAAATGAGTATATGCCTTTCTGAGGAATGATAATTCATTGAATGGTAATTCATGGTAATGTAGTTTTTAAATCCCTAATGTTTAAATTATAGTAGTGTTCAAATTATGGTAGGTGCTTCTCTAACATGGTTCCTCCCAAAAACATGCTGAATTTTAATCTTAATTTTTGCTTTAAAAATGTGCAAAGGACAAGTATATTTGCACATTTAAATGGCATCTAAGCATATTCATACAATTCATCTGAGTAAAGAGAAAGTTTGTTAACTAAGATTATTTTATTACATTTCCCTGAGGTGTGTGCTTACTTGATTTTAAAGTAAATATTTTTGGGAAAGTGAACTAAAGAATGATTCTGAGGATAGAAGGATGGGTAAGTTATTTTCCAAACTGGCAGGCTCTGAAAGGACAAGACCTGAATAGAGGTGGCTCATACTGCTTCTTCACTCCTCACCAGTGCATCACTTGCCCATATTCTTCTGGTACATCCCTTCTCAGCCAGTACAGATTTTCCATGTTTGACTGTCGCTTTTTCTACATCATCGTCACACTGCCCACAATTTTCTCTGGTACATTGTGTAACTCCCTGTTATGCCGTCAACAGGAAACAGATCCATCAGACAACAAAGCTTAAAATCACACATGGGTGTCCCAATTCATGATGCATCACCACTCAAGTTTCTCAATTCTGGCTCATTTCTTGAGAGGCGAGATAAATAAAATACCTCGCTTTCCTTCCTCTAAGTGGTTAAAAAAAATTAATGAAAAAGAGAAGTCAGTATTCACCATTGAAGCAGTCTGAGGTTGGTAACAGACCACTCTTGAAACTGCATATTAGTATTCAAATTTCTGGAAATATACCCAGGTCATACCAATTTATGTGCTACTAATAAAGTGTCACCACACTGCTTGTCCTCTCCACTCTTTGTCCTGGTTCCATAAGCCTTATTAAATGATGACTTATTGCCCATACTTTGGCGAACTAGTTCAAATTACAGTCTGGATGGTGCCTACAAGTGTCTCATGTCGAGGTCAAAATGCAAGTTCCCAGCGTCTAAGTTTCTGAGTTGAGTCACTGTTATTCCATGCAGAAACCTGATGATTTTCCTAAGTCCCCACTTTCCCTTCTTGCTTTGCAATGAGTTTTGCCTCCTGTTTCCCTCCTGGCCATACCTAGGCTTGTGATTTGGAACAACTCTTAGCATACTATATAATGGTTTTTGGAGAGTAAAGCAGAAAGTGTCGTGATTTTGATGAGATGCCACCTATCAGGAGAACAAAAGCAAGATAATCCTGACCATTGGCCTGTATGACAAAATGTGCGAGCACATTTTGACTGATAAACATAAACAGAAGTTGGTTTGTAGGCAACTTTTGTGAATCAACATCTCGAACCATTTTGGCTTTTGGCAACCTTGTTTTGCTAATGAAGTACCAATGGAAACAAAGATTATATCTGTTTCTGAAAAAAACTCTTAATAAATAGAGACATATAAAGATGTGGAATGGGAACTGTGTAGGATTTTGGAGTCTGAGGTGGGTCTTGGTTTGGGTTTTTTGTTTGGTTGGATTTTTTGTTTGTTTTGGGTTGTTTCGGTTTTTGTTTTTTTTAATGAATAGCTTATGTATAGTTTGCTTATTCTCTGGTTTAGGTTATACTGAAATCAGTGGAAAGATTCCCTTATAGAAAATCAGGAACTGGATGAGATCTTCCAGGATGGGGCTAATTTTTAACTGTTCAGTGCTTTGTTTCTCCTAGTGAACTCCTGTCTTCTAGGCAGGTTGAAAACGAAGTCTAAACTCTCATAGAATAAAAGGTGAAGCACTGAAACCTCTGATTTAACTTAATTTTATCTGAGCCTGATATGGGTAAATAATAGTCACTAAACTACTGAATAGGGTAGTGAAAGTGCAGGAAATCTTATAAAATATCAATCATTGTGAGAGTGTGCTTATTTTTTTTCCCTGTAGAATGATTCATTTTCTGTTATTAGATATTGATGCTGCAAAGCAGAGGTACCTTTGCTGCCAAAATTACTGATTTTTATATGTATACATATACATATACATATACATATACATATACATATATAATTTATTGATACTGATATAGACATACACATATATATATATTTAACATTTTGCCATAGAGGTGTGTTTGTACACACATGGCAATTTCTCAGCTGTAATGTCCTAGAAGTCCTACTGCTCCTCTGCTCCAGCACTGGTACCCCGGAGTTATGCACTGTTTAAGAAAGTGATCATTGATATTCGAAACACATCACCATGTTGTATCAGGCTGAAAGTTTCCCTAATTCCTCACTGCCCCTCTGACTGTGTTCATGGCTGGGATGCTTCTGCAGAGGGTGAAGGTACTCGGCATCAGGAGGGCGTGAGGAGACCCCATTAGGGCTGTGACCGGTTATTGACCTGCACACCAGCCTGAAATAGCAGGTTTACATGGTTAAGTTGGATCTTGCAGTGAGTGCTATATAAATCATTGCTGTGCTTTAACAGAGCCTCCATCACACCAACCCCTATGTGAACTGGGCCTTTAATATAGTGTGTTTTGGTGTCAAGTGTTTCAAACTTTTTCACATTTGTCCAAAAAAGGCTACTAGGAAAACAATGGCTATATCTGTCCCAGTATGGAAAATGGGATTATCCCATGCCACTGAGGCCTACTGCCGTATTTTAATAGTATTAAACTTAAACTACCTCAGCTTCCATTCTGCCTTTTTGAGGGTGGTCCTTGGTCCATGCTAGCTCCTGAGAACTATTTTTGCTAGATAGAATAGGTATCATCCCAGTGATTTTTTTTACCACGGCTGAATAATATAGATAACCAAGCTGCAGTGCCTGGAAACCTTTCCTGGCTCTGTCTAGAAGGGTGTTAGCCAGTGGATTTATTGTCCCTGTAGAATTTAGACACAAGTCTCACATAAGTTGATGGGATTTACAAATACATTTTTCCAGTGGAGTTAACTTGTGGTCACACAGAGATTTCATTTATTTCAGTTTGCTGTGTAGTATCCAAATGCACACAACAAGCATAAAAACATCAAATAAAATGACTGCTAAGAAAACAGGCCATTTTTGAGTCAATGCTGATCTTGTGATTAATCAAGGTCCAGTTCTGGTCAGGTTGAGGGGAAAGTCAGTGAATTCATAGGTGGAAATGAGCAGGGTTATGGTGGCGAATTGGGATAAGAGAGCGGAAAAAATGTGTACTTTTTATGGAGTAATTATGTACACAAAAGCACATTTTCCATTCCTGTTTCCCCCATTCTATGCTTTAATTTTTCTTGACATTGGATCCATTATGGTATCGTATGAGTTTCGTCACAGA
This sequence comes from Antrostomus carolinensis, assembly GCF_000700745.2. Taxonomy (NCBI): domain Eukaryota; kingdom Metazoa; phylum Chordata; class Aves; order Caprimulgiformes; family Caprimulgidae; genus Antrostomus; species Antrostomus carolinensis. The sequence goes on from NW_010293487.1 coordinate 4,793, forward strand.
AGTAAATAACAGCTTGTTTCCTTGGGAGCGATTGAAAAACAGAGTAAAAACAGCACTTACTGTTTTTGAAAGTTGTCAGATTGTCATGGCAGTGAAGTGTTGCATCATGTTGTCATGACAACTCAAATTATAAAAACTGATTTAAAGAGAAATAAAAGCACTCTTCAATGAGGAAAATCATTTAACTTTAAAGGTTTCGGCTTTTATTTTCTACCTCTTATTCTGCCTCTCTCCTATTTTTTAAGAAACGGGCAATATTCAGGACTCTCACCAAGCAAAGACTTGCAATACACGATGACTCAGGGTGCTTTTTTTTCTTTCTCATTGAGATGGAGAGGTTTCAGGAACTGAAATGTGGAGGCAAGCACATTACTGGACCAAACCATCACCACCCAGAACTGGGGGAAAGTCAGAATGGGATAAAAAAGTGGTGGTGTTTGTTGGTGGGGTTTTCTTGTTTTTTGTTGTTGTTTTGGTTTTTGTTTTTTTTTTCATTTATGCCTATTTGCACAAATTCCTTTCAAGCAACTCAATCAAATATATATCAAGATAAACAGATACCACACACTCTGGATTTGTCAGGGATACACAGCAGTGAGACTACAGCATGTTTGACCTGTTTAGAGATTCTGGTGGAATTTCAAGAGCCCTCAGCAATGAACTGTTTGTGTTTCTCCATCAAAATCAAGGAGCATTTACTTACTGTGCCAATGGCTAGAGAGCAGAAGTAGGTTAGTACTGACCAGTATTGAAATCCCATTCTTTCTGCAGAGTGTGCTCAGAATGAGTCAGACTGTTTTAACAGAGAATGGGATTGAACCTCAATACCAGGATAAAATAAACAAACAAAAAAAGGTAAATTGTGCAGTTTGTCAGTTTGTGTAAAGCAGCTGTCACCAAACACAAAATGCTGACATATAAACTGCAGAACAGCAGCAAAACCACTTGTTCTGAGCAAGGTCAAGCAAAATTTGATTTATCACAGCACATTGGGCTTGTATACATTATAACACGGCTTTATGCAATCATGTTCATGCATTTACAGAGAGAAGGGTGTTTGTATATGTCTGCACAGTCATTTCTGCTCTTACCCAGCAACTTGTCAGCATTTCAGCCTGTTTCAGCTGGATTTTACAGATGTGCAGAGATAATGTTCCTGGGAATTTCAGGGAAACAGGCTGCCATGTGAAGAGAGCCTGTCCTGCGAGCTTTCTGCCCCAGGGTGTGCAGCAGGAGCTCCTGGGATGACTTCAAAGAGAAGTCATGCAGGAAGCAGCTCTTATAAATGCCCCAAAAGCAAGCAGAGCTCACTGTCAATTATTAGACACATATCTATAAGTGACCAATGGTCACTGGTTCTCATAAATCATCTAATTTACCTGGGGAATGATACACACATTAGAAATAGGTTGCATGGCACGAAATCTTGAGATAGTTAGAGACAAAAGCAATTCCCTGTAAAGGAGGTGACCACAGATGTGGAGGTCTTTCCCCATTAGTGATGCTCTGAATGTTACTTAGATGGTGTCCCTCATATTCCTATGCTGGCAGAACTGTCATTTTCAACGGCCTTTGACTTGGATAGTGCTGTAATTGTTCTTAATCGAACATTTGAAAAGTGTTGTTGCTGCTAAAATTGTTTACCTGTTATATTTAGTTGCCTTCCTTTTCACGTTTCAGTACTCAAGCAGTTTTCAATAAAATAAAAAAAATCATAATGGAGAGATATATTTCTATTTTTCTTCATTTAAAATAAACCAGCTTTTATATTAAATATAGACACAGAATTTTTATGTGTTACAGTTAAAATTACAGTGAAGAGTAGTCATTTTAGGAACAAGAGAAACTCTGTGAAATGTCACCATGATTAATGGCAGTTTCAGAAGTTAGCAGAAGAGACTGAAAATTAAAAATTCTGGTGGCCCAAAGGAGAAATGCCTCTACAATCGTAGCAGATAGTGAAAGACATTCAGTTGCACTGCACTAAATGATGTATTAGTCACTTCTGTCTTTTTCAGTCTTTGCAAGAATCTACAGTCAGTGTTTTAATTCTGTTTGATGCCTGTGCAGTGGCCTGATATGACCAGGTCTCCTTGGCTTTACCACTCTAGGGAAAAAGGAAAGAAAAGTGTAAATATGCCTGAGCATATTTACATATCAAGAGATTTTTAGTTTCTTGTGGACCATGTTGGTGGTGCAGATGTGGTAGTTGGGTTTGTATGTGGTAAGCAAAAAGGGTTATGAAGCTGGCAGAGTTATCTCCTGTAACAACCATCTCCATCAGCAACATTCAGACTTGCTAGAGATGGGGGTGTAACTCTCCTTAATCCAACAGTAGTGCTCCGTCTCTGAGTTTACGTTTTAATTGCATGTACAAGATGGCAACTTGTATGCCCCAAGCAGACTGTAGCTCACCTTGCCTTTGTGCCTGTGTGTGTGCCACAACAGACTGGAACCTAATGCACCCAGGCTTTCAGAAGTGCAGTTGTACCCTTAGTACATTCAAGCCAAACCATGCTGTGAAGTATTCCTGACATTACTGATACAGAATTGGTGATTCATCGCTGGTTTTACAGCACTTCTTTCTCACCCACTGCCCGTTTGTGTGCTATTTACTCATGTGTTTAAGCCAGGTGGGAGTTGTATGTCTAAACTCTCATCATACAGTTAGATGAGTATGCTCTAAGTGTATATTTATTAATATCTGTTTTCTTGTATCCATCCAGACTGTATATTACTGATGCACATACTTGTTAACTCAATGCTTTTGTTAACAGATCCTTTAATTAAGGCCAAATGAGAAAAATGTGAGAAATGTGGAAATAATTTCAAGTCTGATTTTTCACATGAACTAGCTGCTAACTAATACTGTATGTAACTTTTTTGATCTAATTGCACTGGGTTCAGTCTATCTAGTGCTGTCACTCCAAATCACCATTGGAGAGCCATGCAAGTTGCAGCACGTTTCAGGCATTAATAGCAGCCAGGTAGTATTATACTATTTTTAATGAATGTCTGTTTTCTATTCTTTGCTATGCTTTCTTTGGAAAGAGGCCCATGTAACAAAGTATTAAGAAAACACACTGCTGCCCTGGAATGTGTATATTAGCTGCAGATTATTTCCTATTAGCAGATTAGCTGCGAGGCTATTGGCTCTGAAAGGTCTTTGAGAGCATTTTGTTTTGTAACTGATTCAAGCCATGGGAGAGAATTGCCACCCTGATTGGGAAGAAGAATTAGCTACTGTTGCCATGGCCACTGGAGCTCACACTCTCATTGTTAACTCCAGTGCCCTCCGATGAGATGCCACAGCGTGAGCTCCTTGGCTTTGTTAATGAAATGATAGAATATGAGGGTGTTGGGGCAGGCGAAGAGTAGGCTGGGAAAATCTCCTGTGAGATATAGTGACTTTTTCTTTCTTTTCTTTTTTATTTTTTTTCTCAAATTCAGTGTTTAATTTTGGACACGTTGCTGCTTTACACTACCCCAGCGACGTTAGGCTGTGAAATCACTCCCTTTTAACAAAATGCTGCTCTTCACGTTTTGATAGGGAAGGAGCTAATCCCACTCCCCTCTGCAGTGGAGCGCCAACCCGCGGGAACCTGCTTCAGTGCAGGGAAGAGGGGTGGATGGAGGTAGCCAGGCTGTAGAGTTAGAAAGCACAACAGGGCCTGGAGAAACAGGAGAAACTACTAGTATTTGTAAGAGCTATTGTGAACTACACTAGCACTACTGCTAGCAGGCTGGCTGTAAGCAAGGAGAATATGGGAGAGGCTTTCTTACAGAAATTAATTTTTTGCTTCGGCTTTAGGAGTGGGCACTTAGAGCCCATCCCTTAGAAAAAATAGTTTGAATACAGACAAGGAAAAAGGAAAGTGTCAATAACTGAGAGTTAATAAGAGCATTAAAAATGTATTAAATTAATCTCATGTATTTGAGAAATAAAATATTTGACTAATCGTTGATAGATGGACCTCACATATTTTCATATATCTAACTCTGTTTAACTCCAAAGGAAGTTTCTTACAGTGAAAAATATGGTGTTAAAACTTATATCAATTGAATAGTAAAAGAAATTAGTTGTATTGATGTCTGCATTTGAAGCATAGCTCCTGAAACATGTGTAAGTGATTTCAAGCAAAATGTTTATTTTCTTTTTAAATCTATTGTCCCTCTCTCATCTTCAGTGTTAGCAGAATCAATCAGCTTCTTTAAATCACCCCACTGTCTTCAACTCCTTGTTTAAACCACTTTATGAGATTGCGTTAACATGTGGAAATGAGCCAAAGAAATATATTTCCACTGGCATGGGAAAATATTGGCATTGGGCATTTTTCAATTCGGCAGCAGTGTGGATGATAGGCCAACTACATGTATATAATGTGTGTCACACTGAATGGTGGCATGGAGCAGCCTACGTCATGGGTGGTAACGGGGCTGTCTCACTGCAGCTCACTGATTTTTATAATAGATATTTTTAAATGATTGCAGACTTATCCTGAGAAAATTGTGGTAGGGATTATTATAGAGACTCTTAGAAGCATGCACATTGTTCTTCAAGGTTTCTCAGCAAGTTCTAGTTTTACAAGCAAGATATTTGCAGGAAAGAGCACAGTATCTCCTGCTGCTATAAGAGTCTCTTGCAATCTTTCAAGCAGATGACAAGGCTGTCCTTGCTTCAGAGCCTCCTCCTGTCCGGTGTTTTTCCTCCTCTTTTATCCTTGCTTAGATGTGTTATTCCTCTTCTCCTTGTAGATGCAGGGCTTGCAGGTTCTGCAGAGACAGAAGGAGCATTTTTAAGGTGTATGAATAAACACAAAAGTGCAGAGGGCTTCAGAGGAAAGCAGTTTTGCTCAGCTTAGATCAGCATCTGGTGGTAAACATCAGCTTTCAGGAGGGGCTTGGTTTATATTGGCACCTGGGCAAGATGACAGGCAGTGAATTAATGGCTGAGAATAGAGATGCTTCAGAATTGCAGCGCAGTCCTGGCCTCTGTACTTTTTTACTCAGCTTTACTGATTTCTACCCACTTGCCTTTTGTTACTGTTAAGTATTCATCTGTCACATCAAAATAAATGGTTAATAAATCCAGGTATAATAATAAGCTACTCTAAAATATACAATGGTTGTGTAGCAGGGCAAAAGCTCAACAGTTTACACAACTGATCCTTTCACTGTGGAAAAAAAAAAGTAATCCTACTACATAATACAAAGCAGGAAAAAATAGGTCTAAGGTACAAAAATTATGCTTTTATATATATATATATATATAGCTTTACTTCTTCATTTCTCTGTAAAGTTTATAGGAGAGTTTTCTGTTTTACTTGACTCCCATGTTCATCCTTCCAAACTTCTTGAAGATTTACAACTTTCTTTGGGAAAGCATTTTGACCCAAGAGTAATTGCTACATCACTTTGTATTCTAACTGAAATCTTGATTAATGCAGAACAAGTTCTTTATCCTGAAAACAGGGGTAATATTGGTCAGAACAGTGTGAACGTGGAAGCTGTCACTTAAGGCCAAGGAAAAGGATCAGATCTTTACTTTGATCTCAAGATACTGGCCAACAGTGTTTTTCAGATTACATGTGGTGACTTTCAGTGGAGAGACAACCGATCTAGAAAACAAAGTAATAGAAATTTCAATGTTCTGTCAGTCTAATTTCAATTAATCTAGTTCAAATTAATGCAAATTTGCCTAATTTTTAAAACTTTTTTTTTTTAATGTAGCTTCATCTGGCATTTCACTGGGAAAAAATGGTGTATAATCCAATAGTCATCCTTAGAAATACCAAAGTTTAATTTTGCTTATTGCCTGAGGGAGATGAAAGTCTTGCCTGAGGAAAATTCATGAATTCAGACAATACAAGATGTTTGCAATGAATGCTTCATAATCTCTGCTTTTATTTATACATTTATTTTAAAAGGAATGCTTTACACAATACAATTTAAAGTGTAGGTTTTCTCCCTGTGGCTAGTGTAACTGAAATAATAACATGTCTTCCTGTCTGTCTTTTCATCTTAATGGTGTATTTAACACAACGACTACTTGTGATCATGGAAATGCCAGCCCATGTTGCAGGAGAGCTAGCCCTCACGCTTGTCTCTCTCATTGTGGAAACACAGTGGAACAAGCTGTTCCAAAAGTAATGCTTTTGTCCTCATTTCTTGGACTTCCAAGATATAGTTGGGGCATCTAATAGGAGATGTCAAATCTGAGAGGTGTTTTTTGTCACATGAGAAATTTAGCAGAATACCATGATGCTCAGTGACTCTCATAAGGAAACTCTGAGGCCTTTCTGTGCAAATCTGTGGTAGGTTAATGTTTTTCATCCTGGGTTTCTTTTATTTGAAGGGATGGTTGTATATTTGAATTCAGAAAGTTTTACTCCTTTTGATTTGATGGTAGGATATAAAATGAATAAAAGGTGTGAGATTTTTATTCAATAAAGTAGCATGGTATGTGATCCTTAGCTGTTGCTAAAGCTTCAACTCTTAATGAAACTAAGGAAACTCCAGAAAGCATTATTTGCTAGGATTTTTTCTTCTTTTTCAGAACACAAGCAAATCTTTCCTTCTTCGCTCCTCTTTATCCATCCCATTCCTCCAAGAAGAGATATTAAGTTATATAACTTCACCTTTCATTTAGAAACAAGTCTTCTGTAATTTACCATCCAGAACCCTTCATGGTTTGTTTTTCAGCTTCTGTGCAGATGCAAACACACATGATCTTTTAAATAAAATTATCCACACTAAAAAGAAAAGGGATGGAGGAGAACTTCCAGTCTTCTGTAATGAAAGGGGGGCTCATTTTTCTGTAATGTTTTCCACAGAACACTTTTGTTTGCACATAGATATTGATTTACCGTCTTCAGAAGATGGTGGTTTATAATAAATACTGTCGTGAGCTAGTTTTGCTCTATTAACTTTGTACACTTGAGAACTCTGGGTTTACTTACCGAGGGTTTTCAGAGATCTTTTGTGATAGAACAGACATGCTGCAGTACTGGTCTAACATTTCAGAGATGTGAATGCGATTATCATTTTAAATATATATATATATTTTTACATACAAATAAGCCATTCTGTAACATGGATAAATATGTGTTCTTGTATAGCATGGAACTGGAGAAATGGGTATGAAAGGAAACTAAAGGAGTACACAGAGGCATTATATTGCATAGCACATAATGCAAATGTTTTGTAGCTATCATTGTTTACAACAAATAATGTAAATAGACATATACAGGAAAGTTTTAGCTGCTGTTTATCTTCTGTAAGTGATATAACCAGGAAAATAACATTGGGGGCTTGCTTCCAATTGACCTTTAGGACAGACTGGTGGGTTCCTTCTAGAACTCTCCAACATAGAGAGGAGTATTAAGGACATAACGTCTTGTAAACTTAATTCATACTTGCACATGGAGGGGAAACCTCCCAGGCTATGCTTTAGCACAGTGAATCATTAGTAAGAGAACCCAACTAATGCAGAAGCTTTCTTGTGGTTATTCAGGTGTCATGTAGGTAAAGAGCATTTCAAAAGCTCAAATTACTTTGTCGATATATTCTGTATGATCAGTTTGTTTTAGCATTATGTAGCCTCACTTTGGCTGACTGATATGTATATTTGCCTAAGTTGAATAAGGAGTTAATAACATTGGTGCTGCAGTTGGAAATACTCAGAAGTGCAAAAACATTTATATTTTATATTCGTCTAATACGAAAATGTTCACAGATGTGAGAAGGTGAGTACAATAAATAATTGAGGAGGACATTAGAGGAAGAAATCAAAGCCACTTATATGCTTATGATCTTTTAATTAAAGATGCTTGAGTGCAGATCAGTGGAATTAATTCTAGTTTTCTTAATGGGCAGTGGAAGTGATTTTGTTCTCTTTGTAGTATACCCTTGTTATTTGACTGCAAATACAGATAGATGATAGTAAATGTAAGTGATGGATAAGGCTGATGGTTTATTCTGAACTGAAATACTACATGAGAAAAAGTTACAGAAATAATATAACGCTTAAATATAGGTACAATTAGACATATAAATGGCACCTTATTTAAAAAAATGCCAAGCACCCATAATAGCAGTCTGAAATTGATAGGCATAGTTGCAAACCTGTGGAGTTGGAACATGACTTCAGGTATCTGATTTTGACTGCCTTGACTGTGATGCAGTCCCAACAGCCTAAATATCTAGTAGTAGAAAATTGGTTACTATTCATTGAGTTGAGAATGACAGCTTTGTCTCTGCACTGGCTTCTAATCCTGTACCCACTGTAAGTGCTAGCAATGTTACTACTGGCTGTACTGGGGTCAGAGAAGATGCTTCATCTTAAAATTACAATTACCTTTTCAAATAGATCATGTTTTATTTACAACCATCCCACTTTTTAAATCTTCTTTCTTCATGAAATGAAATTAAAAAGTTTTCATAAATTGTTCACTGCCACATATAGTGGAGTGAAGCATAGTATGAGCAGCTCCTCTGAAGTGGGCCGTGCTCATCTCTGGCATCTAGCGACAGTCATGCTGTGCATTGGTAGAGGCTGCCTGTCACTGAAACAGTTACTGAACGGTTTTGTCACATAGGCAGTGTCTTTTCTGGACCAGAAGGAGGCAGGCAATGAAATCAGGCTATGTCCGTGAGAAGCCAGGTGAGTTGTTTTGCACAACCATAGGACTGGACATAACTAAAAGACTAAAGGCCAAGCACAAAAGCAGTGGAAGAGCTAGAAACAAATCTCAGACTGGTTCAGGGGCTTGAATAGCTTATGAGAAGATTGCAGTTTTAATTTGCATGAGCACTACTGTAATAAAAAAGCCAGGAAGTATCACAAAAAGTAACAGGAAGTAAAAGCTACCTGTACCGTAAGAACTCGCCATCTTGTTTGGCGGGATGCTGACTGCACTGTCTGAGGTGGCCAGCACTACAGTGGGACAAATAAATGAGGGCTCTTTATATCATCTTCCAGTGCTTGTTCAAGCTGTACTAAAGAAATCATAGTGCTATGGGGAACTTCTCACCTCTTGTACCTATGTTGCCTTTTTATGATCTTTACAATGATCTACAAGTCTTAATATCCCCTTGAAATCACAAGATATGTTCTGTAAATTGCAAAACTAAATTCTTGAACAGGCTTCAGTGTCCTACATGCACACTAGAGATTCATACCAGTTCTTCACTTTGCCTGCAGACAAGAAGTAATTTGTTACTTGGAAAGTGTGCCAGTGTACCTTGAATATGAAAGGCAGAAACAATTCCTGTGGCACTGTGCATAACAGGTCTCTTGTTGTGGCACAGACTGTCAGTCTCCCTCTTCCCCCTTCACATTATAAACTAGATAGTAAAAGAGGGGTCATCAGCTTTGGAGATGATGGTTGAAAGTAAACCGCAGTACCCAGGGGCATGGGTTTACTTCTTTTGGGTTGACACCTTAGAAGCCACAGTCCACTTACTTACAAAAATTTCCATACTTATTTGAAAACTATGAAGTATGAATAAGTGCCTGTGCTAAAGCTGTTACTTAAAAAGACTAAAATGAAAAAAAGTTTTTTCCCAGGAGACTTATCAGTATTTGCTATTAGAGAGATAGCAAACTCTCTTGAAATTGATGCTTCCTTTTTTTAACAGTCACATCTTTTCCTTAAATTCCTACACTCATCTTTGAATTCTACATAGTGGATAATGAATGGATAATGAATATGATAGTAAATGGAAACTATTTCACTTTCAATATCTAACAGCGATGCTCCATGACAGCAGTACTATGTAACTAAACAGTGTAATTAATGGATTTAAAAACAAGAGGAGTGCTTGGATTTTCAAATTAAAATCTAAAGGTAGTTCTTAAAAACTGCAAAACTGTTGGAATGGTTTATAGTGATGAAAAATAATATTCATATTGCCCTGAGGATTTTCAGATTAAGTTAATTTTACTTTATTAAAAAAAGAAAAGTAGCACTTTCATATATTGCTTTGGACTTCTGAAAGCGTGAGTGATAACCATTTTTTTTTTCCTTTAAAGTTACTGGATTTATAAAAAGAAAGTGAGTGAGAAAGATGATGCATCGTTTTCTGATATTTGGTACATACTTTTCAGATAAATACCAAACCTTTCATAATATTTATAGGAAAATCCACTGTTTATATTTAGTTTCTTCTTTACCTGACTTACATTAAGAATTTATCCTTTTATATTCACTTAGAAATGCAATGACTTTATTTGCATACTAGGGAGTGAAAAACTCTTAGGTTTAAGTGATTAAAACCTCTAAACTAGGTCTTCCTATGGCACACAACTGTCATGTCATTTTGTTGTTTGTGGTTTTTTTTAATTCTATCCAGTTCTATGTGAAATTTCTAGTTCTCATGGCAGGAAGGTGAGAAGACTTGATGGTTCACATCAAGATCACCACAGTTTGCAACTCTGCAGAGTAGGAGGGCTTGAGCCTTTATGAATTATGTTGGAAAGAAATAAATCATGAAAAGTTGCCTTGTGAGGAATAATTCACTGTATGGAACTCATTTTTACAGGGTTTACTGTGTTTCTGAAAGCAGCAAGACCTCTTTCATCTGACAAAATCTAACTTCTATACTACAAAGGCTTGTAGAGCATGTCTGATCTTAGCTCTGCACCTAGCAAGCCTGTCATGTTCTCCATGAAATAAAAGGCGAAAGCTAAACATCTGTGGCTTGAGATAAACTGGTTTCTGTCTCATTACATTTCTCCAACTGACTTCTGATATCCAGAAAGTGTCTCAGTGTAAAAATGAATACAATCTTGAAATTAATACAGTCATGTAAGTGCTGCTGATATCCTATTTGGCGACAGGGTTTGAGACTAAGTGTTTGGAGCAAGTCTGGAACATTCTGTAATTGGGGAGGATTGGAGGCAGAGTTGTTAGCAAAGTCCTTAGAAACGTAAGTCTAAGTGAGTAAATCAGTTTCTGAGTTCTGCAAAGTGAGTGCCACAAAACATCAATTGTTGATCATGCCATAAAATTATGAGAAAGCAATGTAATTTTCAGGCCCACTGCTGAAGGAGCCAGCAAGTTACTCTGTGTGTAACTCATGCAAGACTCATCTCCTTTTGTACAGAGTGACATAATTCTGCAGAAGTCAGTGAAGCTACTCTGACATCCTCTGGCTGGGAGACTGACCTGATGGCTTGCCTCTTCCATGCACAGATGGCAGTCATTCATTTTAAAGAGCTTTTCGAAAAATTGCATAGTCTTCCTATGTTGAGTTTCCCTTGAAGTCCCAGACAGCAACCCAGTCCAGCTGTTTTCCAGGACTGCCTAAACCTGCAAACTCTACATTCACTTAAGCCTTCCTATTTAGCCTGCTAGCATGGGGTGAACTGGAAATTCAGCTACTGTGGTGACTGCAGTTTTATTGTTTGGGCTAGGTCAGAGTTTTGAAGGAATGGGTTCAATCAATTTATTTTGTAGTGTTCCTTAGTCTTAAAAAGACTTCAACTGTGAAGACTGAATGAACAAAAATATGGTGAAATGAGCTGTGGTCTTCAGCTGCCAGAGGCATCTGTGCAAATAATTTTATTTTCAGCTACCAAATGGGGGAGGTGCTTGTATAAGTAAGTATAAATAAGATGGAAAATGAGACAGGATCAGCACAAAGAGACCATCAGTAGTTTCTGTGCTTAAGTCCTTTATCTGCCGTCTCCCAAATAAGATTTCCATTCAAAAGAATGTTCAGAGTTAGTTTGCAATCTTCAGGACTGGTGGGTGGGCACCATCTCAAGTATGCACTGCCTCATATACTTCCCATAGTGATAGCTATAAATTACCTTAGAGTCATGAATCAGAATTTGTTCCCAATACAATATTTTTTTATTATTATTCATTTTTTGCCACAGCATTCGTCCACTTAAAACATTAAACCGAACAACTCTAAACGTACACATAGGGCTTAAAAGTAATCACATTGGAAAAGGTGTAATGTGCTGTTTGCTGCAGTTTCTTGTCTTCTCCCATTATAAGGCTGAAAAAAGAGAGAAAGAAAATATACGCATGTGACACAGTTAAAGAAATGTGGGTCATGGGTGACCTCAAAGTATTGCTTTAAATGGCTGACAGAAAGCTTTGGAAATAACTTATTTAGAAATAATTCTTCTAATACATCCTTGGCTTCCATTTTTATTACTAGGAGTATTTAAACTATAATCTTCAGTTTGTGATGTAAGAGTCCTCTCTGTGTCAATCACTTATGATGTCAAATACAGATTATGTTTTTAAGTGGGAATTACAGAACAAAGGAAACTCTCAAGGGCTCTTTTATTTTTGGGGGCGTCTACTGAGGATGTCCTAGGAATTGCTGTCAGAAAACACAGTAATAGTATTTGCTCACATGCACAGAATTTAACTAATCTCTAGATCTGTTGTTAGAGAGGAATTTTTCCTCAGAGGAGGTTGGCAAGGAAACTAGGTATGGAGAAACTTCATCTTGTTCTGGAGCACTAACCAATGAAGGAACCATCTTCAAGCTCTACCTGAGGCAATGCAAGTAAATTGTGTCAATTCTGCTTCTTTTACAAAGCCTTTCTGGCCAGAGCTAAGGAAAGTCCCACAGGGCAACTGTTTATTCCAACATCAGCAGTTCTTATTTCTAAGTCATTTACATTTTCTCATGTAAAACTTCCTCTTTGCCCTAAGTACGGACTGAGGAGGGACATGCTCAGGAAGAGGTGTTTGGTACCTTCACACTAAGCTGGTTTGTTTTAGAGGGACATTTCTGCCGTCTGCAACTAAGCACATCTAAGTGTTTAACGTTGAAGGGAGCTTTGTATGAGATGATGTATGTTATATAAGATAGCCATCTGCCTTAAATGTTTCCTTGCTACTGTCTTTTATATTTATTATTTCAATGTGTTATTTTTTTGTTGTTGGAGAAAGTTTTGATTTTACACTTTCTTGCACAAGCGGGAGGTAGGAGAGACTTAAACTTAGCAGTGTACCCTAATGTACTTCCTCTGGGCCATTTCCAAAGAAGAGCTGGTACTGTAACTGCTGCCAGTGTTCTTGTGCTTGGGTTGTGAGCATACAAGAGAAATACATAAAAAAGGAGGATGAAAATATGCCAGTACATTCTCACAGTCTCGTGGACCTTTGAAGGCCAGCCAGTCATGTGAGATACCCACCAACATCCTCCTTCCAGTTGACTTATTTTCAGGTAAGAAAGTTCCTTGTGTCTTTTTAAAACAGTCACAGCTGTCCTACTGATGAGGTTGCAGAACCTGACATTAGCTGAAGATGGAAAGTGGCACACCTCTTACTTTCAGTTTCTCCTTGACAGATCCTGAGTTACCTATTGGCACACCCGATTTCTCTTTGGAAGGTATAACTACGCCAACTCTAAGTGCTCCACTGTATTTTAGTAACTAGAATGCCACCCAGAATAATGTGCATAAAAATCTGCAAAACATTTCTCATACCACTTTCTCTTTCACCCTGATGTTACCTCCCTTGGCTGTGAGGGCATTTGAAATAGTTATTTACTTATTTTTGTGCAATACAAAATACAGAACAACACCCAAAGCGTTGAGTTGACCAATCAAAGACCTTAAATCACGATGTTGAAGTTAGAGGGAGTGCCTGAGTTAGTAAACTCTTCTCTTTACCAAACATGTTTACAGGATCAGGCCCAAAGTTAATATAAACCCTTGACTGTATTATCTTGAGTAAAGGCTGAAATAACTGTCTATTATTTTACCAGATCTCAAGTATATTTCTGCAGATGCTCTGTAGGAAAAGAACAGTGACCACCTATACATTGAACAAACAAATGAATAATTGTCTGAAGTCATCCAGACAAGAAAATAATAATAGTAATAGTAGTAGTAATAATAATAGCAATAATAATGAAAACTGATTCTATTTTGAACAGAATATTGCCATCAGATACTTTAGAAATGTTCATGAGTGAGGTCAAATGCTTAATGAAAACATTCAGCTATTATTTTGAACTTAACCTATATGAGCTATCTTTTTTTGATCTAAGCTGTGTTTCACTTGTAAATGGAACTAGTAACTTTCTTTTAATTTAAATGGATTTCTTCTGATTTGAGAGATGGGCTATTATATTGATGCATCCAATTTGAATTTATAGGGTTACTGACTTCAGATTCACTCCTGTGGTTGTCATGTGATCAGAATTGGGCTTTTAGGTATTTGTAACCTTAACTGAAAGTTTAAATAAATGGAAAAAAAAAATATCAATTTTTCTAAATTGCCCAATAGGCTTTTACTCGTGTATGAAGGATTTACTGCATTGTTTGGTGGGTTTTGTGTTTCAGATAGGTGGGAAGTAGCTCTTACTGTTTAGCAAAACATAACAGGTATGCACATGTATGGCCGAGCAGACAATCTGTCTGTACCCAGATTATACTTTGTCAATCACTCAGTACACAAGAGATCTTTGGTAACTTGATTATTCCTCCAACCTTTTAACACACAGATGATTCCAGATTTGTTTCCTGCTAAGACTTCCTATTTCTCATGTTATTTGTCTGTGTATATAACTTCTAAAGCTGTATATGTTACCATTTAGACTTGATGGAAGAATTCTTTTGAGGAATAATTTCTATTAGCAAATTAAAAAAAAAATCAAAATAGGAACAGGAGTCAAGTTTCGAAACTTAGAAGAGTGAAAAGCCATGTGTAAGGACAAGTATTACAGAGAACTGAATTTAATTCCTTAAGTAGAACAAATACATATTATATAAATTCTCTTGACGTATGATGAAAAAAGATTTTCCTCTTGTCATTTTAATACCAAATTTCATCTACATGTCTCACCGGGAGTAAACTCATTGCAAAATAGATATATTTAGAATACCTTCTTTTGTTATATTGTGTATTGATGTCATAATGTTTATACACGTTCTATGAACCTGAATGGTTTCCCAGTTGACTGAGCATTACTCACATGGTTTAAGGAGAACTGTGATCCAAAGGTAACATTTTGAGCATTTTATCTCTCACTAAGAAGAAGGCTAGGTCCTACCTGAGTTATTTTTCACAGAGGTGTAGAAATTAGAGAATAAAACTATTTAAGCTTGTGTATTTGATGTTTATAACATACATTTTTCAGATTTACAAAAACTTGCACAGAAAAAAGCTTAGGCTTGCTGAGGGTATCTGATTCACCACATATTTGCATTAAAATTTAGTATTTATAAAATTCCAGTAACATACATAGTTAAATGGATTAAGAACTGCTTAACCGACAAACCTCAAAAAGTTCTTATTAGTGGGAAATCACAGCTGATTACAAAAGTTTAGAGGATAAATGTACAAATACTAATTACAGGTCCAATACTGTTAAGCATTTTCACTGGGCATCCAAAATAATTGCACAATTACTACTGCAAGAGTGAAGTCAGTTCTGGACTTCAAGAATTGAACAGAGAAAGTTTACAATACATTCCTACATTTTGGGGGGTATTTTACAAGCTGGCCCTTCTAGCTCTTAAAGAAAAAGAAAACTTCAGAGATTATTTGATTTCCATATATAGGATGTTCTTGAGGAGAAAATGCAAAGTGCTAGTAAGCATCTTTTTCCAAGCATAGAAAAAACTAGTGCCTAGAAGCTGAAGTCTTATAAATTCAGATTAGAGAAGAACAGCTGAGAGAAACTGCCAGTGGTTTATCTCTCTTGGTTTATCCAGATCAGGATGGGGTATCTTTTTACAAGACTGTTTTAGCCCAACACAGAAAACTTTAGCCAAATACAAATTACTGGGTTCCATCCAGCAGCAATGAGTTTAAATTTAATGGCCTGTGATATACAAAATATCCTTTCCAGTGATAAATTGGATGAAATTTTGACATTTCTGAAAACGAACAATGAAATCTTAGTGTCACTAAAATCAGGATCAGTATTTCACTCAGTTTCTCTTCTCCCTCCAAACTGCAGGAAAGGTGGAACTGATTTTCATTTTTTCCTGTGATTTACCATCTCAGGAGGTGGGAGCCCCCGATTCCTTTCATAACCTACTGTTTTATGGCAGTAACCTGAATTTTCTTGGCTACAAGACAGATGAATCTTATCTTATTGAATATTAATGGTTGCTGGTCTCATTGGTGCTTTAGTGAGTTAATGTTAAAAATAACTCAGGACTGACATGAAAGACATCCGCTTTATTTCCATTGACTTAACTTTATGATCAGACTCACCATTTAACTGTTTCATATTCTGAAACTTTATTCTCCCTTCAGTAAGTCTGCTGCATAATCGTAAGGCCAAACTTAAATATTTGCCAATTCGAATCTTCTGATTACACTGTTGGTATTCTCTGTGTAAGGACATGATATCTTCTGTAAGAAAGATGAGTCCTTAGGAAGAAAGCAGTGTGCAAAATAGACAGCTGGCAAAGGTACTTGATCCTGTCTCTCTTGATCGAAGACTTATAGCTGTGGTCTCCTCTGATCTCGGGGATGTGCATCCCTCCTGCACGCTCTGCACTTGCTCAGAGCTCAACCTGCCTATTGGCACTGACGGGTTTCCCTCCTGGGAAGTGAGGCCGGGTGTACCGGGGGATCCGCTCCGCCAGCCAGAGCTGCAGAGCGGGTCTGAATATGGACAATCCCAGTGTACTGAATTTTTTTTTTTTTTTGTTTAAATTAAAAATCTTTATGGGAATATTAGTAACGTGTGCAGGAAAAACTCATATTATCTATTTACAAATTTGTATGTAGATGTTTGCTGCTATGAAAGTTTTGGGG
This sequence comes from Antrostomus carolinensis, assembly GCF_000700745.2. Lineage (NCBI taxonomy): Eukaryota > Metazoa > Chordata > Aves > Caprimulgiformes > Caprimulgidae > Antrostomus > Antrostomus carolinensis. Next base: position 21,544 of record NW_010293487.1, read on the forward strand.
TTTTTTAATCTTTCAATATTTCATCTTTCTGCTACTTTTGTTTCTCCTTTGAGCTATAGTCATCCACTTTGCCCCAGACAGGTCTCTGAAATAAAAGACTAAATGAATCCTTATTTCTAGTTTCAGCTTGCAGCCAGTTCTTTCAGATAGATTATATTTCTACAGTCTCAAATACACAGTCTCAAATGACACATTGCAAGCGGTATTATAGCAAATGCTGGTTTATTATAATTCTGTCCTTTGAACTGCAACATTATTAAAAAAGGAAAAAAAAAAAACATGTTAATTTAAATACAAAGAAAATGGTAGATGATTGTTCTCTATCAAATGCTGGTGGTTCAAAGGAAGGATATTTTCTTTGATTCCTCCTCCATTAGATTTCTATATCAATACACTGTATTTTAAAGAGAGATACCTGAATTCACATATTTTTTTTGGTGGGTTTTTTTGGTTCATGGCTCACAATATGAATTAAAAGATATACACAAAGCAGATTTTCTGCGCTATCACACAGTGCGATTTGTACTGTCCTGAAAATTGAACTAAATCCTCTGGGCGTGAAGTAAGAACAAACAGCTCATTCCCTTCTGCTTCTCTAAGCCACATGAACTTAAATATTAATGAAACTTTTATGAATCACACATAACACATACTGCCCCTTTGTGCTGGAAAAGGCCAGGCTTTTTATGGTTGCTGCTGTACAGCCAGGATAATAGGAAGCAGAGTCATAAAACAGTAATTAATACACTACTGAACTGAGCTGTTTTATTGTATAGATGCTAATTAAGAATGATAGATACCAGTGACTGAGTGGCACATAATACATTTGGTCAGCATAAGTGAGAGGTCAGTTATCATTTTGACTACTTTAAGTGAAAATGTTTTCCTTTATGTCACTGATTTCAGAAACCGCAAATGTCAAAGTGAAATGCCTTATGCCTTCTCTTTCTAGAATGTAGATTTTTAGTGACGTGACAGGAGAGGAGCAATAGAAAGCATTTGATCTGCTGTGGAGTTTCTGACCAAACAATCAGAAGGGGAAAAGAAAAAAAAATGTTGAAAAACATTAATAAGTAAATACTGAATCTTGTCATTTTGAGTGCGTTCTGTTTGGGGTGGTTCTCTGAGACGCTGTAAAAGGGACTGGCTTTCCGAACGGGGCAACCCCTCCTGCTGGAAGATGATTCAATGAGACTGGACACTTCAAAGTTCTGTTTTGGAAAATCTCATCCACTTGATCAAAACATTCATTGATGGTTTTAGAATATTTCGAAGTTACTAATTTTCAGGAAAGTGGAGAAGGGTAGCCTTAACTCCCAAATTAGGGATGAATTCAGACATTACAGCTTTATCCAGTGAGGAGACAAGTCAGAAAGGGAGCTTGTGCTCTGGCAGTAGGAATGCTAGACATCTCACAGATGCTCGTACCAGTGCTACATGTTTAACTTCACTTGTCATCTCTGTGTTCTTCATAGCTTAGACACCTTCTACTTTTCTTTAAGACTGTACAACCATGATTAAAGCTGATAGAAAAAATCCTGTCCTGAGGGTATTAAGACCTTTAGATACTTTAAAGGGTACATGCCTAGGCAAAAGCATGACATGACTTTTTTTTAAGTGAAGATGACTTTTAAAATTTTGCATTATTAAAAATCATTTGATATTTTGATCTCCTGTATTATCTAATACCTCCTTAGGGATGAGCTGCTGCAGTTAAAAAAGAAAAAGGGAAAAAAAGGAGGTAATCAAAGAAGACTTCTGATTCAGTTCTGTGATAGTTTTGGGGCAGTATCAAAGCCACTAGAGTTCTAACTGGGGACTTCAGTTAATATTGTAGTTCATGTACCATTTGATTATTTTAAAAATACAAACTTGAATTGACTATGAGGTGCTGTTATACCTCCTACACATCCCATTGTTGTGCAAAAAAAGAGTGATGCTATATTTTTTTTAAAAAAAAGATTTAACATATTTGATAATCTAACAGTAGAGAAACAGGACTGCAAATAGTTCATGGTTTTACATACTACTGTTAGTACTACTCAGTGCTTTAAAGAATAACATCTCCTTGCTCAGGAAATTGCTACTTGATAGTGCTGCTTCTAATGTTTGAGTGGGTGTTTGAATAAATGGTTTTAGCATGCTTTAAGGCGAATGACTAAGTCTGATTTCTTAGGTAAATGGGTATGATCAGTAAAGCTGATCAGTAAAGCAAAAGATAAGGCAGCAAATGAGAAAGTAACCACAGTTACAAAGTTAAAGGTCTTGTCTAAAAGTCAGTGAGGGACTGAAAATCTCAGCACAGATCAGAGAGTAAGTTGCTCAGTGAAAAGGAAGAATAAGTGATTCAGCTCCAGATTCACTCTGGTGTAAGTGTAATTTGAATATAACAGTTTCTGAAGAAGGCCCTTGACCTTCCTAAAAATGAAAATATAAATGAATGAGCAATGCTTTTGCAGGCTTTTAGCTCTTGAAAGATGTTAGCAACTGGACAGGCAAGCAGACGTGCAGGGCTGTCTGTGGCCGTGCGTCAGGGCAGGCAAGGCAGCGCTCCCACAGCTCGCCCATAAGCGTTGGATGAGAAACAGCGATATGATTCTGACTTGTGTACACAACAGGGAAGATTGTAACTAGCAGCTTATGTTTTAGTGTAATGCTAACTTACTTGGGCAGCTCTGGGCACACTCTTCAGAAGCCACTAATGACGTTGCAGTTGTGTAACTTGAACAGTCTCTGTTCTTGCTCAGGCTGCCAAGAATACTGCAACCCAAAAAGCCTGTTATGCAACTGCGAGTGAGAAACTTGGGCCACTGCAGACAGCCACATCTTGACAATTGGATTTTTGTGCAGTCTGGCTTTTCAGGTCATTTTTTATGTTAACAAGACTATATTTTTCCCATATAGGCTCCTTTGATATAACAAAGCCACATATTTTGCCAGGAAGCTGGGCACAGCACTATGGGATAACTATATCTGTAATTCAGATTGTATTTATCTGTACCTTTCCAAGTAATTAAGCTGCTGACAGTATTCCATAAAATCAGAGATTCACCACAAAATTAGAATCAAGATAGGTGTTATTTGGAGAAAAGGAGAGAAACTTTTCTGTACATCTTGTTTGTCTGGACCTATAACAGGAGTAACATATCTGGAAGAGACCTACTGCATCACTACGTTCAGCAGCATGCAAGCATAGGATGCCACACTGTCCTTTTACTAAATAGATCAAGTTTTTTTGCCCCCTGCTATTCCTGTGGAAAGAGTTTTCCAGAAATCTGCTTGCTGTAAACCAACTACTTGTTTCTGTCCTCAGTTTATGCCTGACCATAACTGATGGAAGACTAGACAAATTACATCATTAATTGTTTGTTCTCATTTGTGGTAGGGCCTGTCATTTATGTGAGTTTCATCTTAGTAAACTTAAGTTATTGAAGTTCTTGACTTTAAAAGACTGAGAAGGGTACGTGGGATCTGGGAATTTGAGTGGAAGTGTCTCCTATCTATGAGATACTCGATTGAGTGTTTTCTGGGTGCTGATTGTGCTCAGTTTCAGTCCTTGAATAACCTTTCTCTGCTCTTGAGGTGAAGGTGAGTTCCTTATCAACAGAGGAAAGCACTCACTGAACTGCTAAGTGTACATGATAATTTACCTACAGGCAAGATAAAAAGCATTATGTCTTCAATTACTGATCTTACATTTGATTTGGAGTGCAAGAAATCCATTGAACCAAGTTGTAGATTTTCTCTGGGAATTACTACAAGTAATTAAAAGATGAGATTTTCTGATTCAAAATGATACAGCAGAAGACTCTGCTCCAGGAGAGGTTATTGAAAGGGAGGGAGGTTATTAGTGACATCCAGGAAGCGTAGTCTAGGGACCAATTTTTTAAACAATTTCTTTAATGTCTGTGGCACAAAAAGAAGAGTACAGCTATGCATTTGGGAAATGAAGAATAAGAATTTCTGCTTAACATGGCTGATTACAGCAGTTGTTAGACAGAAGTAGCTCCTGGAGCAAAACCAAGTAGTAGCACCCTTGAACCAGATGCTGAGCTCCAGAGTCAGGCTCCTTCTTTCTTCTATCGCTTGACTTTTGAATTAATTACCAAAAACTGGCCTTTGCTTCAACAAAGCTTGACTCTGGGTGCAGCTCAAGAATCTAATTCTATTTTTTGTACAGGTGGTGTAACAACTAAGCTGGAGTAAAGTGCTACCACACTTGTCTCCAAGTGGATGTGTCCCCAGCTGCTCTGAAATTTTTATGCACTCAGTGCTATGATTATTTTCTTAAGAGACATTTCAGTGTATTTTGCCTATTTTCCAGAATCCTGCAGAGCTTATGTAGGAGACAGACAGGGAGCTCCTGAGGCACAGGGAGTTCTGCTAGTGACAAAGTGAACTTCATGTGGCTGAGAAGCTTTCAGGTGAAAGCCAGAGCTGTTTTCAGGGTTAATGGCTGCTAAGCAGGGCTAATGTAGCTCACAATTTTTGATGCAGGCACCCCAGGACAAACTAAATCCAGTTTTAGATGCCTAAAACCTTTTTTGGATCTGGACCAACTGTTTTATTTTTATGTTTGGAGAACTGTTGAAGAGACTGTAAGTGCTTCTGATTTCAACATGCAGATACTTAATCGTGATTAGAATGAAAAAGCAAGAATCTTATACATAAAGAAGTGTTAAAAGACATTCAGATTCAGATCTAAGCCTACAAAATAGAGGAAATCCTGAGGTAGGATTATTACATTAATCTTTCTGTCCTCCTCCACCAAACTCAAACTCCCTTTGTCCTAACATTGTTTATTCTAGCAAATATGGTTGTCTATGTATCTGCCACTTGGGTAACATTTATTATCTTCATGTGGAACAGTTTATTATCATGTAACTGATATAAACAGTTAAAAAGTTATTGTCTCTGTGATCTTTCTTGGCCCACCAAAGCCTGCTTTGTTAACCTTCTGAGCCTACTGTGAACCTTGCCTAGTTTTCAGTAACACATATGAAGAACATAGGCCTGAAGGGTGTGGGTGGCTATAACTATAGTACTTGTGCTCTTTTATTTTGCTTGCCATCTAAACCATATTATTTTAGATGGGATAATTTTTGTAGAATCTTAGAATGGTTGGGTTGGAAGGGACTGTAAAGATCATCTAGTTCCAATCCTCGTGCCATCACCAGGGACACCTTCCACTAGATCAGGTTGCTCAAAAACTCATCCATCCTGACCTTGAACACTTCCAGGAGGGGGCATCCACAACTTCCTTGGGCAACCTGTGCCAGTGTCTCACCACCCTCACAGGAAAGAATTTCGTCCTAATATCTAATCTAAACCTACCCTCTTCCAGTTTAAAGCCATTACCCCTTGTTCTATCACTACCTGCCCTTGTAAAAAGTCCCTCCCAGCTTTCTTGTAGTCCCTTTCAGGTACTGGAAGGCTGCTATAAGATCTCCCTGGAGCCTTCTCTTTTCCAGGCTGAACAGCCCCAACTCTTTCAGCCTGTCCTCATAGGAGAGGTGCTCCAGCCCTTGGATCATCCTTGTGACCCTCCTCTGTACTCATTCTAACAGGTCCATGTCTTTCTTGTGATGGGGGCTCCAGAACTGGACACAGTACTCCAGGTGGGGCCTTATGAGAGCAGAGTAGAGGGGGAGAATCACCTCCTTTGACCTGCTTGCCACACTTCCCTTGATGCAGCCCAGGATACGGTTATTGGCCTTCTGGGCTGCAAGCACACATTGCCGACTCATGTAGAGCTTCTCGTCCACCACCACTCCCAAGGCCTTCTCTTTGGTACTGGTCTCAATCCACTAGTCACCCAGTCTATATTTATGTTTGGGATTGCCCCAACCCAGGTGCAGGACCTTGCATTTGGCCTTGTTAAACTTCATGAGGTTAGCACCGGCCCACCTCTCAAGCCTGTCAAGGTCCTTCTGGATGGCATCCCGTCCCTCAAGCCTGTCAACCGCACCACTTAGCTTGGTGAGGGTGCACTCAATCCCACTGTCCATGTCACTGACAAAGATGTTGAACAGCACCGGTCCCAGTACTGACCCTTGAGGTACACCACTTGTCACTGGTTTCCACTTGGACTTTGAGCTGTTGACCACAACTCTTTGAGTGCAACTGTCCACTCAGTTTCTTATCCACTGAGTGGTCCATCCATCAAACCCACATGTTTCCAATTTAGAGACAAGGATGTTGTGCGGGACAGTGTGAAACGCCTTGCACAAGTCCAGGTAAATGACATCAGTTGATTTAGCCTTATCCACCAATGTTGTAACCCCATCATCGTTTTAGGCAGTTGTATTATTTTGATTTATAACAATATTGCAAAAACACCTAAAATCTTGGTTGTTGCTTTCAGCATCCCAGAACAGTGTTATAAATAGACACTGTAATACTGTACTTGTTTTTCTATTATTTATTTAACAAGCCACCCGTGGTGTGTAAATTCCAACAAACAATGTCTGCATTGTGAGGAAGAATAACTACTGGTGTCAGTTTTAAAAGTTATTCCATTTGCTTAGTGGGACTACATATACATTTAAAAACAGCCAACCAAATTAGGATATGATGAAATAATGCTTTTTTAGTGCTGTATTGCTTCCTCTTGTGAACTGTTCTTCCTCCCTAAAATAAAGAAGAAATATTTCTAGAAGGATGAGGAGCTTCATCCTGAATGGCAGTCCTGCCCCCTGAACCCCAAAAAACTTAATCTCAGCGTATTCTTGCAGGGAAAAGCATTTTTCTGTATGGGGCTGGGGAAAGAGGATCATAATCATAATTCATAATTCAATTAACACTTTTCACTTTGTTACACATTTGGGTGCCCTGTGGATATTTCATGTAGATGTATATATTGTCTTTGTGAGGCTAAATCCCAAAAAATCAATGAGCACTGAAGAATCTCTTTTCAGAAGTACTGACAGTTGAGCACCTGAGTGACTGTTTCTTAAACACAAACAAACATTTTAATGTGTGGCCTGTGACTTTCAAAATGAGGCATATTAAAGAAGTTGATGTTTTTAATCTATATAGTCACTGCAATACTTTGACTTTTGCAACTTGGTTTTAATGAGTGTCAATTGTGTAGCATGTTGTTTTTTACTAGACCCACAAGAACTAAATATAACACTCAGATTTCCTGGAACTCATAAAAACTCCTTCTTTTGTGCAGAAGAAGGCATTTTTAATATGTCTTAAAGCACAAATGTTTCACTTGTAGTTTTGCATGTAATGAGAACTGTTACTACTCTGTCTGCACAGTTACTAGATCTGTGCATAGTAACATATCAGTATAGATCCCTATTGGTAAGTATTTCCCATGCGTTTAAGACAGGATTAATGGATTACTTGTATGACAGATTTTATTTGTAATTTAGAGTTTAAATCTGCAAGTTTGTGCTGTTTACAGTGGAGGCAATCATTTGTTGATCTTTGCAAGAATTACATTAATTTGATCAATACAAGAAATATTTTAATTTGCAAATGATTCACATCTTTACAGTAGCATTTTAAAATGAAGTATTCAACCTCTACCTTCTTAACAGGGACACTCTTAAGATGCAGGTCATTTTAAAATATTTATTGTTAAGTATATCGTATAAATTTTAGGAGTGTTCCCCACTTAAGCAACAAGGAGTGTATGTTTAAAATTGACACTGCTGTTCAAAGCAAAAAAAACCTGAGTCCCACCTTTTGTATTGTCTCAGAGAGGCTTCTGCATAGTAGCAGGATTTGACAAAGCAATAGGTATTTACAAATACAGAAAAAGAAATATGAAAACTCAGTTTTAATACTTGGTAGTTTATGGAAGTCTGTTATCACCATGAGATTAATGTAATCAAATGACTGTCCTAACATAATAGATTGTAGACTGGAAGTGATTATATGCATTTTCAAATTCATGTTTGTATTTATATTTTAGTTAGTGGTTTAGGCTGTGAAATTTTGGCCCTGGGGTTAAACCTAAAGGTTTTCAAACTAAGAAGTCCATGGCTAAAATATGTTTGGTGGGAGGGAATAATAAAATTACACATAGCTTTTTGATAAACAGCCTAAATTATGCTTCAAAGGAGAGATGTGGCTTTAATAATCTGAACCATTTGCATTTTCAGATTAAACCCTGCTTGATTGCATTGTACTTGATATGTATACTTAAATCTATATGTTAAATGTTATACTTTGATATAGAGCATATTGTTTGACTTTGTTCTTATGATCTGACAAGCTTCATTATATAATAAACTAGTTTAAATAAATCTTAAAGACATAAAAGTGTTCTTGACAGTCAGAAAAAAAAAGTGAAGCACACAAATGATATATCGGTTAGATGTTCCAGAGAGTCAAAGCTTTTTTCATTCAGATCTTTGAACATGTGTTTCGAATAAAGCTGTAAGGCATTTTCCAGTAACCAGTGTTGTATTACAAAAATGAGTAAAGTAAAACAAAAGGAAAACATGTTTCAACATTTTATTCAGTATTGTCACACATTGTTGCACATTTCCAGCTGGAAGTAAATGTGACATTTGTAATCCTAATTTTTCAAACCTAACCTTTTACAACATATAAAATATTACTTGGGATGGTGTGCCCTTGTGAAAAGAGCAGGAGTAATGAAGTACTTGATCAGGGTTCAATTGGATTCCTAATGGCTCGTGTGCAATTATACTGCCAGTTTGTTGCAATCAATCAAAACCATTTTTGAATTGTTCTCTTAAACTGTATCTATTGGTAACTGCTGATAAGCAGGTTACAGAGCACTTGACCTGATATACTAGCAGTGTGTGTGTCTCACAAAAACCAACAAATTATGCTGGTAATGCTACCCTGTTTGTCCCATGTGAGAAAAAACCCCTGATGTGTTAATACAGAAGAACACACTGTAGCCTTGCTCCATGTTATGTGTGATGGATAAATATGAATGTAAGCATAATGCAGAAGGAAGTAAGAAAAATACAGTACATAATTTTGGTGTCATGTATGTAATACTGTTAATTGTGGGTTACAGGTACATTAACTAACTCAGAAAAAATATGGAGCTCATCGAGTTGCTCCCTTTTTTTGTCTATCAAAATGACAAATTGCCAGCCTCCCTTGGCTCAGAGGGGGGAGAAGAAGGAGGAGCAGAAGGGAAAGACCACATGTAAGCAATTTGGATATTAAAAAAAATTACCAAATTAAAAAAAAAAAAAGAAAGAAAGAAAGAAAAAAAATCTTACAATTAAGCTGTAATGGAATTTATAGAAAGATGGATATAATTTATTTTGGTTTTATTTGTCCAGGGCCATAACGTATTAGCCTGGAAATATAATCTAAAACATACCCCATACAATATCACTAATGGGACATTCAGGCTGAAGGGACTTATTCCCATACTTCAGGATAGGAAAAAAGTACTATAACATTTCATTGCAAGGCATTCCTCTGAAAGTGAAAGCTAATTAAGTCATTTTTACTGTTAGTTAAAACACCTGAAGACCCTTAATCCATGTGAGAAACGGTTGAACTCAGCAAATATGTCACTTGAAGAAGGGCACCTTAAGGCTGACAGTCTTAGGATCCAAAGTCTGCTCTTTCTCAGGAGGGTGGGTACCTCCTTACTAGCTATTACCTAATTTTTACCCCACTACGCCTCAGCAGGTGTGATTTTGCTATGAGTGTGGCAGTACAAAAGCATTTCATTATTTGTACTTGATCCTACAATTTCTCTCCTGAGTCTGGTAGCAAAAACACCGTATGATTGTAGTAAGACAGGGTGGATGCCAGCACAATATTTACAAGCTGGGTTAATGCTCACATTAAATGTTGTTCCCATTGAAGACAGCAACAGTAACTGCATGCATATCACTCAACTAATATCTGCTTGTTTCCTGAGCAAGTTCTTTGCTAAATATATATCTTTTTGCTATAATGCAAAACCAGTAAGGATTCAGTCTGTACCTCTACCTCCTAAACACGTCCCAAGTATCACCATGTAATTTTGATGCTTAAAGCATTGACTTCCTCAATATTTAGCCTGCACTTCTACTTCAGATTCCTGACTTGGCAGGTGTATAGCTCAAGTCCTCATATTTTTGGAAACTAAAACAAGCACATTTTCATTGCACAGTGAAAAATTACAACTAGAAAAGGAAAGTAGAAAGGAGGGGTTTAAAAAAAAAAAAATCAGTTAAGGACAAAACATATTTCCAGATGGTCTCTCTTATATTGTACTGCTTTATATACAGGGCCATCTGTAACTCTTTAGTTAATTTCCACTGGTCTAATTCTGTACTTGCATGTATGTATCTAGAATAGATTTGACCAAAATATAGGGCTTTTATGTACTGTTTGTGGGATATTTTCAGAGTAATATATAGCAGAGCTTGGCTGCTCTGCCTTTTGTGTAGACAGAGAATGCCAAAGGGTAGGGAAATGGCCTCCTCTCCTCTCATATCTTATCCAATTCTTTGGAGGCTCCTAAACTCAAAGTACAACAAACAGATTTAGTTTGTCGTGTGTAGATACAGTGACAAGCTCTGCATGCTCATTTTAGCCCACAATATTTATTACATACAGCTTTTATATTAGTGTTTAAAACCCCCATCCATTTGCTGCATTTAAAAATACCTCTCCTCTCTTTTCCCAGAGATAGTCATGTGAAGCTTTCAGAATAATGGTGGGAAAATTTTGTGCAGAGGCATTGATGTAGTGGCAACGGCGTTTATTCTTTTCAGATTGAAATGGCAGTTTTAAAAAGAATTGGAATTGCAGAGTGGATTTCAGTTGCATTCATTTTTAATTGACTATGTTGAAAAAAAAGGGAGAAAAAAAATGGAGGAAACACCTGAAAAGAGCAACCATCTGAAGTGTTTGTCACTCATTCTTTATTTTCAAAATGTCTCCTCTCTTATACAACCGGAATAGATTATAAAGTACAGAACAATTAAGAAGTGCATCAAAGTAATCTCATCTGTTGCGAAGCATTACTGTATACAAAGTTTTTTGCATTTGAGAACTATTTAAATATTTGTTCTATATAACATATATAGAGCAATGTAATTATTTCTGTCACCTCATATATTCTTATTCCACTATCCAACTTGTATTTCTTACTGGTTTACTTGCCTATTTTATTTTTAATGGCTTACTTTCTTTCAATTCTTTTTGTGGGCCTTAGACATGCAAAGAAAGAGGTGATATACTTTCTCTCTGTCTCTGGCACCATTTTTCTTTCTTCTTATTCTGAGGCTAACATTTAGAAGAACAATAACATTGCAGTTGTCTCTGTCTCCTTGTAGATCTTTCATAACAGGTTTTTTCAGGCAATGAAAACCACAGAGCATATGGATCAAAAAGAATGGGTTTCAGGTGATGAAAGCAATTGTTTCTTGGTGCCTGTCTTGATTTTCCTTTTGAGTTTGTGTTGAAAGGTTGAAGTTGAAGTCAGATGGTAATTTTCCAAGTTCCTTGGATGGTTTAACCATCCCCATGTTGTTGGGAAAGTTTGCTGAATCTATTTTCATATCAGTTTCAGACTCAGATTTTCATCTTTCTTTCTAGGAAATCCTATCATTTCTTTACACATAAATAGTGAACACCAAATGTTGCTCTGATCTACTGCCTTGGAATGAAGTGGCTTTCCTCATTACTTAAGCCTAAAAATAACAGAAATCTGACATATCTGTTATAATACGATGTTTATTATCTATTTCAGTTTATGACCAACACTACTGGTCAGAAACCTCAGTGTCTGTATCTGGAAAACAGTCCTAAGCTGCGCGCGGACCCCAGATAGATGCTGTCCATGGAAGTCGGCAGTCCCAACAAGTTGGGCGATCCCAGTGCTCCTGTGCTGCTTTTGGCTATTACCTACATGACAATATGTGAAGCAGAAATGGGCTTTATAATTACACTGTTTCTGTGAAGTGCCTCCTGCAATACACAACTGTTAGTTGTTTGAACACAAATTACGGAGCTGTAGGCAACAGTGATCAAGAAAAACATAGGGAGCTGGTAGAGGGCTCTGGAAAGCGTGGCAAGCATGAGTTTACTTAGGACATTTTTCTGCCTGCCAGACTAAGAGAGCAGGTGTTGGCATTTATGTTCCAGCTGTGTAAATTGACTGTAGGTATGTGTTTGGGTTGTTGTTTATATGATCTGCTTTGGTGCAATATTTGGGCACCTGCCTGATGCAGAGCGAAGAGATGCAGGGCAATTCTGCAGCCCTGGGCATATGATGTTACTGTTGGCTGCTGCTGAATTGATCTTAACAGGAAGTCAATGAGGATGCCAACATGTTTCTCTTTTTCTCTTCACTGTCTTCACGTTTTTTCTCCTTACCTCTCAAAGGAAAGAAATAAACATCTGAGTTGGCTGCAACCCTGTAACAACTTTCTCTCAAAGTGACAGGCAAAATAAATTGCAAAATGATATTGTTCAGAATTATTCATCTCAGACGGGCTGCTATAAATTCGCCAACATTGTAATCACAGATACTGAAAATAGAAGGGTAAACTTTCTTTCCAAATGAGGAGTTCACTCTGCTTTTCCTGGTCTCCTCTAGTCGATTGTCTTATAGTCATCAGTGTGTTATTTGAGAGGCTCCAACTATCAATTAAATGTGACTTTCAGTCTCTTGTAGGACCTCTTGGTATTTTATTCAAGCATTCAGTCTGTCTCCTGTAGCTTTTCTTAGCTCAGGATTTCATAGTTTTGGAAAGCAGGCCATCTAATCTAGTCCATGCATCTTTCTGCAACGTATACTGGAATGACATAGTAAAAGGCTCTGAGTCCTAAGAGCACTGACACACAGCTCTTCATGGTGGGGAAATTTTATGAGAAAGAAAGGAAAGAAACAACCCAAAGATGTCACCATCCTGCTGCTGTGACAGCCCATTTCCAGAGCTTGTTTGTGGATTCATCTTGTTTCACCTTTCAATGACACAATTTTATTTAATGTCATTATAATTTAATTTCCAGAAAGTTGTAATATTTTCTTTCTGCTTATCTGTAGTAACATAGGAGTAAGTCAATGACATTCAAATTCTCATTGTACATGTGCAATACATGTTGTTCAAAACACATCCAATATACAGCTGGTATGGCATTTGAAGATGGCATTTGAAGTCTGTTAGTTTGTCTGAAAAATACTTAAGTAATAAACTTGTACAGCATTTATGCTGAAAAGTAAATATTTGATAAAAATCAATGGTCTGTAGGCTCAGTGCATTCCTCAGTGTCCAAAAATTCACTCGTTAAATCTTCAAATGAACCTAAAAGTAATCATGACAACTGACAGCACTAACACAATAACCTGCAAAAGATCAATTACGAAGTGATCGCACCTACCAGAGTTGTGCGCACAGTAGGAGTAGGGACTGTAGACAAATGTAATTATGCTTAGGGAATAACTGGTCACTTGAAGTCATGGATGCCAGACAAGAAGGAAAAAATGTGATGAGAGTTCAGCGTCTCTGAGATAACTGAGTGACAGATTTCCACAGGACAGTTACATTATTCAAAAAGTCTAAGTTTTCAGATTGAAAATAAGCATTTAAAAGACGTAAAAATTAATACTCAAACAATACACAATATTCTTGATACTATGCAATTTGAAGATTAAAACAGAGCCAATTTAAGAGCTTGCAGAAAGATTTGAATGTACTCTGATTATTTATGTGTAGCAATAGAGATAATAAGTTTATCATGTTTTGTTAAGAAAATTGTATTAATAGAGCTGCCATGA